>NC_057799.1:440696994-440752066 GCF_018294505.1 Triticum aestivum
CGGCGCGGCGGTGGGGGCGGTGGTGACAGGTGGCGATTCCGTCCAACCGGAGCGGACGTGTCCGGCGACGCACGGGGATTTCTCTAGGGTTTCATCTGCGGATGTTTTCGGGAGGGATGAGTATAAATAGGTAGAGGGAGCTAGGAGAGTCCAAATGAGGTGCGGTTTTCGCCCACACGATCGTGATCGAACGACCTACAGCATGGAAGAGAGTTTGGTGGGTTTTGGGCTGTTTTTGAGGGGGGTTTTGCTGCAACACACAAATGGACATTGCGGATGCCCGGTTAACCGTTGGAGTACCAAACGACCTCCAAATGGAACGAAATTTGACCGGTGGTCTACCGGTAGTATACCAAGGCCACTTGACAAGCCTCGGTCCATTCCGAGAACGTTAGACACCCACTCACGAAAGAAAACAAGAGGGGTGCGCCGGAGGAGATGGGAGCGCCGGATTGCAAAACGGACAACGGGGAAAATGCTCGGATGCATGAGACGAACACGTATGCAAATGCAATGCACATGATGACCTGATATGAAATGCATGACATGAACAAAATGCAAAACGAAAGACAAAACCAGACCACGGAGGGAATATCATAACACATAGCCGAAAATGGCAAGAGTTGGAGTTACAATTGTGGAAAGTTACATCCGGGGTGTTACATCAGATCACCAGACAATTATCGCACCGAAGAGTTAACCTTCGAAATCGTCCCCTTCCACAGTGATTATCAGGCACTGCTCGGACGAACCTCGTTCGCTCGATTTAACGCGGTGCCACATTACGCCTACCGTAAGCTCAAGATGCCCGGTCCACGCGGCGTCATCACGGTTAAGGGCAAGGCCGACCTTTCTTCCGGCAGCAACAAGTACACCGCAGCCTTAACAGCAGAAGCAAGGAGCAGCACCTTGCAGCCGAACCTCGAGTTGACGGCCAGGCTCCCAGATACAGCCAAAGGACTTCAAACTACTTCGCGGCAGCATAGCCTGGCTCGTCTAGAGCTCAATTAGATACTCCGGCGAAGGCCAAGATAGGCCGTATACAGCGGCTCAACCGCTCTGCGGCACACAAACATTTCTTACATTTCGTTTGCAGGCTCACCTTTGCGTTGACCAGGACGGGCAATATGGAGGCAGCCCGAACGCGCAAGGGAATCCTTAGATGTTCCCCGCAATGACTATCCGACTATACTCCGAATCCGCACGCAGCTCCGTCTTCCCTGGTCTCAGCAGGTGCCACAGTCATATTTCTTTTCCATTATTACATGTCTTATATGCATCGACGTACTATTTAAATAAAACATGTGGATTTGTATGACGCTTCTCTGCTGTCATTTCTTATTAAAACTCTTTTGTCGAGTGGCACCCATACGCCGCGATATGCCTTTAAATGTGCCAGGGGCTTTGTTTTACCCACAGTACGACAATAAAGTCCGAACACCTTCGTGGAAGTTCGGCACCCCGAACTTATAGCATTATATGCATCAGCTCCGAATCATGTCTTGGGTCAATAGTTGGGTTTGCCCGGCTCCCATGTTTTGGTACCTTATGTTCCGCTATATCGGCTAAGGTAGCACTGGGAGAACTACTGCGATTGTGTCCCGGTTCTTCCGGACGAGCACCTCAGTTGAGAAAGCCGAAAACTGACTGTCATGATACGGCGCGAGCTGGTCAGCTCTTCGAGAGGTCATAAAATCTTTAAGGATTTCTCCCGCATAATGCCATAACCAATGCAGCGTGCGATGGATCGGTTTTTTCTCCGATCAGGTGCTTATAGAGCCCCTAGTACGGTATTCCGAACACCAGGGGCTGCGCCTACCTTACTAAAGCTCCTATGGCTTAGTGAGAGTTATAAAGCCCTATAGTCCGATTGCCTGGTTCGTTGTGCTGAGCACCTCCTTCGAAGGACCCAAAACTGGGATAAAGAGTGCTCGGGTTTATCCCGAACACCCCCGTACTTCTTACGTGGGGGCAGAAGTCGACGACTGGCCAACTCTCAGGTTTAACATATAAAACGGCCGCATAGGAGGGTAAACTTTTATATAACAGGAAATAAATAGTATAAATGACCCTGTTCAGACGTTTACAAAGGACGACATGATTCACATTCATGGAAATATAATGTCCTTGGTGCATAGCTCCGCTGCAAGGTAGGATCCTTTAAGGACATTCTCATAATATAATTTGGGCTTGCAGTGCTCCTTCCCCTCTGGCAGCCCTTCGGTCATCAGCTTCTTAGCATCCATCTTCCCCCAGTGCACCTTTGCGTGGGCGAAGGCCATTCGCGCACCTTCTATACAGATCGACCGCTTGATGACATCAAGTCGGGGGCAAGCGCTTACAAGCCGCTTCACGAGCCCGAAGTAGCTGCTTGGAATCGGCTCGGCGGGCCATAACCGGATAATTAAATCCTTCATGGCTAGTTCCGCCGCCTTATGCAGTTCGATCAGCTGTTTAAGTTGATCGGCAAAAGGCACCGGATAATTCGATGCCAAATACTGCGACCAGAAGAGCTTATCCGCAGTGTTTCTTTCTTCGGCCCGGTAGAATTGGGCGGCATTCGCTATGCTGCGGGGCAGCTCCGCAAACACCCCTGGAGAAATCCGAATTCAAAATCAGAAACATAATCTTCTCCTCAAAAACTTGCTTTACAAGGAGAAAGCCTTACCCGCTGTGATCTTCCTCGCCTCTTAGATCCCCTGCAGGGCGCTTTGGGTTTCCCCCGGGCATCGCTCGCGGCCTGATGCGCCTTGGTGAGTTCGGATTCTTTCTCCGTTACACTCTGCTCCAAGGTCTCGCATTTTTTCACGGCCTGTTGCAGCTCCTGGTCAGCTTTAATTACCCTGGCCTCGTACTTCTCATGGAGGGTCTGCTCCGCGGCTGCCTTTTCCTCGGCCTTGGCCACAACCTTCTTAAGAGCCTCGACTTCGGTCATCATCCCTAGACAAAATCAGGGAACATATTCTATAATACTGAAAATTTGATCACACTAAACGCGACCAAGACTTGTGCATACCCTGTTTATCTCCCAACTGCATTTTCAACTGGCCAAGTTCTTCTTTGGCCTGCTCCAGACTTTGATTCAGTCCAGAGATTTCCGCAGTATGGGAGGCAACAGCCGCTACAGACGCCTGCTTATAACAGAAGAGAAATAGATGTCATTCAATGAGTCTTCCCGCGAACATAAATTTGATCCTCTGTCCGGTTTCTTCTTTCACCGAACAGTGTATCAGGGGCTACTATCCATACTATGACACTCTTCGAAAAACATACCTCAAAACCTTTTATAAGGCTGATACAAGCTCATTCAGTCCACTCTCAGCAGACTGAATCTTCTCAATCACCGCATCCACAAGGGCACGGTGTTCATCGACGATGGAGGCGCCCTTCAGCGCCACCAACAAAGCATCCGACGCCTCTGGTTGGACAGAGGTCGCCGGTATACGTCCTCCAGCTGAGAGAGGCTGCCTGCTTGATTCTGGAGCCGTATTGGTCTCCAGAACGGCATCCGGCTGGGAGTCGAATTCAAGATGGCCCCCGCCGTTAGCTCCCATGGGAATCTGTTCCCCCATGTGTTCGGCCCCTGAAGTTTGACCTCCAGGCACCGCCTTCACGGTCTTTCCCTCTCCTCCTGGGCCGAGGTCCCTCTGGGATGAAGCCTCGGTGGTATTCACCTGTTTGGAGGAAGGGGCCTTCGGGGGCATCCCGCTTTCCATAGCATCCGAGATCAGCGAATCCTCTGATGAGGATTGTTCGGTACGGGACCTCGCCGAACTACAAAAACATATGGCTCAGGTTAAAAAATTACGCCATGATGAGTCTGGACGCGTAAGCATGGTTGGACTGTATATACTCACGGGTTCACCAGGGGTTGGACCCTGGGGTCCCACGCCGGGCCACTGTCGGTGGCAGCAGCGGACTCCTCCGGAAGGGGAGCTTTTCCCCTTTTGGGCGACTCGGCCTCCAAGTGTGTGGAGGCCGTCCTTTTCTTTCTTTCCCCTGCAGGGGATTCATCTTCCTCCTCCTCCTCGTCCTCTTTGGAGGCGGAATGGGCATCGGAGCCTTCGGATATTGTGTTCGAAGTGCCGCGGCGACGAAGGCCGCCCCGGGTCTTTTTGGCCTCCTTCTCGGCCGTCTTCTTCGGCACTTTGTAAGGCGCCGGGACCAGCATCTTCGTAAGAAGAGGGACGGCCGGTTCTTCAGGCAGCGGGGCCAGACAATGGATCCGCTCTGCCTTCTTCGTCCAACCCTAGGAGAATCATGGAAAGCACATTAAGCGCTTCCCTTGGGTTATGCGGGCAAAAAGTACGATTACTCACCGAACTTGCAGGGCGGGAAAGTTGGTACCCACGGTCTTCGGCGGAGCCCGGCCATGATTTGCTGGACTTGAAAAGCACCTTCCAGATGTCCTTGTGCAAGGAGCCGAAAAGCTCCCGCAAGGTTTGGTGCTTGGCCGGATCGAATTCCCATAGATTGCAAGTCCGGTGTTGACAAGGCAGGATCCGGCGAACTAACATCACCTGGACCACATTGACAAGTTCGATGTTCTTGTCTCCCATATCTCTAACACGCATCTGGAGCATCGATAATTCGTCGGACGAGGACCAGTTCAGGCCCTTCTTGACCCAGGATGTGAGCCACAGGGGGGCACCGGATCGAAACTCGGGAGTAGCGGCCCATTCTGTGCCACGCGGCTCGGTGATGTAAAACCACTGTTGTTGCCACTCCTTGACGGAATCGTTAAAGGTGCCTGTTGGTCATATAACGTTGGGCATCTTGCTCACCATAGTGCCCCCGCACTCGGCGTGCTCACCGCCCACTACCTTGGGCTTCACATTAAAAATCTTTAGCCACAAGCCAAAATGTGGCGAGATGCGGAGAAAGGCCTCGCACACGACAATGAATGTCGAGATGTTGAGGAAGGAATTAGGGGACAGATCGTGCAGATCGATCCCATAATAATACATGATGCTGCGAACGAACAGGTGGAGGGGAAACCCTAGCCCGTGGACAAAGTGAGGAAGGAATACAACCCTCCCGTGGGGTTTCGGGGTAGGACGATCTGTCCCGCCGTCGGGAGACGATGGCTGATTTTCCTAGCCAGGTACCCGGCCTCACGAAGCTTTTTGATATCCTTCTCCCAGACGGTAGAGGCCATCCATTTGCCTCCTACTCTGGATTCGGACATTTTCGGAAGGCCTTTTTGGGCAGAGAAGATGAACGCTTGGGCGCTGGAGCTTGAGCGGAGGGGAATGGATCGGGAAGGAGAAATCGTGGGTGCGAAAGGGAGTCCTTATCCCCTTATAAAGGCAGCAGGGATTCTGCGCCTCCCCACTTGCCTAGTAAAACCGCTTATTCTCGAAGCGCCGTAATTGATGGTGCGGTTGGGTTACCCACACCCGTATTGATGAGAATCCCATGAAAAGGGGACACGATCTCTGCTTCGACAAGACGTGCCATGAAAACCGCCTCGCAATATGTGCAGTAGCTGGTTCAGAAAAATGGTTCGAATAATGACCAGACCGTGGTGTGATGTCGCATTATGAAAAGTTGTCAGCGGATTAGATTTGTGGAAATATTATTCTCTCTACGGTGGTATGTGGACTTTGTTTTGCAGAGCCGGACACTATCCTTGTGTTCAAAATCTTCTATGGAGTATTCGGAGGAGGAACCTGCCTTGCAATGCCGAAGACAATCTGCGCGCCGGACTCATCGTCATTGAAGTCTGGTTCAGGGGCTACTGAGGGAGTCCTGGATTAGGGGGTCCTCGGACAGCCGGACTATATACTTTAGCCAGACTGTTGGACTATGAAGATACAAGATTGAAGACTTCGTCCCGTGTCCGGATGGGACTCTCCTTGGCGTGGAAGGCAAGCTTGGCAATACGGATATGTAGATCTCCTCCCTTGTAACCGACTCTGTGTAACCCTAGCCCCCTCTGGTGTCTATATAAACCAGAGGGTTTAGTCCGTAGGACAGAACAACAATCATACCATAGGCTAGCTTCTAGGGTTTAGCCTCTACGATCTCGTGGTAGATCAACTCTTGTAATACTCATATCATCAAGATCAATCAAGCAGGAAGTAGGGTATTACCTCCATCGATAGGGCCTGAAACTGGGTAAACATCGTGTCCCCCGCCTCCTGTTACCATCCGCCTTAGACGCACAGTTCGGGACCCCCTACCCGAGATCCGCCGGTTTTGACACCGACACTAGTTGGTTTATTTGGTGGAAGATCATATGTTCAGATCCTTTATGCATATTAATATACCTCTGATTATGAACATGAATATGATTTGTGAGTAGTTACGTTTGTTCCTGAGGACATGGGAGAAGTCTTGCTATAAGTAGTCATGTGAATTTGGTATTCGTTTGATATTTTGATGAGATGTATGTTGTCTTTCCTCTAGTGGTGTTATGTGAACGTCGACTACATGACACTTCACCATTGTTTGGGCCTAGAGTAAGGCATTGGGAAGTAATAAGTAGATGATGGGTTGCTAGAGTGACAGAAGCTTAAACCCTAGTTAATGAGTTGCTTCGTAAGGGGCTGATTTGGATCCATATGTTTCATGCTATGGTTAGGTTTACCTTAATACTTCTTTCTTAGTTGCAGATGCTTGTCATAGGGGTTAATCATAAGTGGGATGCTTGTCCAAGAAAGGGCAGTACCCAAGCACCGGTCCACCCACATACCAAATTATCAAAGTAACGAACGTGAATCATATGAGCGTGATGAAAACTAGCTTGACGATAATTCCCATGTGTCCTCGGGAGCCCTTTTCTCTATGTAAGAGTTGGTCCAGGCTTGTCCTTTGCTACAAAAAGGATTGGGCCATCTTGCTGCACCTTATTTACTTTCATTACTTGTTACTCGTTACAAATTACCTTATCACAAAACTATCTGTTACTGTCGTGGATTTGACACGGCAGATGTCCTTAGTGTCAGGACTTAGTCGCGAGGATAACGCATCTATGTGGTAGCTTGAGAGGGGTTGAGCGGAATCGAGAGACGCAACACAAGACGAGGATTTAGACACCTTCGGGCCCCGAGAAACATCATCCGGTAGCAACCCTACATGCTGTTTGAGGCTAGGTCTCATTATGATCATGGGAGAGTCGCCGGGAACCGGCTCTCGGTGTTTTGCCCTAGAGATTGTTTCTTGTCTTGTCCCTCTTTGGGGAGCCCTGCCCCTCCTTATATAAGTTTGAGGGGCGGGTTACATGTGGAGTCCTAATAGGACTAGGACTAGTCTATCTTTTCTTACAAGTTGAATACAAGTCCGGGTCTTGCTTCCTCGTAAAGGAAATATTCCTTCCGTCTTAAGCCGGCCCATAATAACATGAGCCGGCCTACTGGGCCTTGGGCCCTTGTCATCTGTCTGACCCGCCGTCAAGGCCATCATTAAATCGCCAGGCTCATGAGTCGCCAATCCTCCGTCGGGTTACGATGAAGCGCCCAGTCCGGCCGGGTCATACTTCCGGCCGGGTCATTCCGCGGGGTATATCCCCAACATTAGCCCCCAGTTTAATTTGGATTTACCCATGTTAAACTGATCCTGTAAAACAAACACAAGAACATATTTGACAGGTTGTGCTCTGGGTTAAATATTCCTATAAGCCGGCACCTGATCATCCTTAAGTCCTTGACATTTTCTCCTGGAAAATCCGAGTCAATAGGCCAGCTTCATAACCCATTTGCTGATATTGGTTCTTGTAAATAAAGAGTCAGTTTGAATTGGCTTTCAATGCTCTGACTTGACAAAAATATTAGTCTCTGAAATACTCAACTGATATCCAGCCGGCTTAAAGATGTAAAACTTGCCGGTTTATGATTACCACCATTGTCGGGTTATAAAAGCTGTAGCCCCCATGTCTTGAGTAGAACAATGTGATGGCTTAAGACTTGCTTCAATATAAATGTTGCCACTTTGAAGAAATCCATATTGTTCATCTCAGTCACTAGTAAAAACTGAATACTCCATATTATGTAGCCCCCAAGTGCCGGGTTGTCATGCTTGCAGCAACCTGGGACTTGTAATTGCCTTATGCTCATATAAACTTCAACCAGCGTAGCCCCCAAGGGCTTGAATTTTCGACAGGAGCAATTGGTAGCCCCTAAGGGCCGGCTCATTTAGAATGTGATGAGTCGGGTCTTCAATAAGTTGAGCAAAAATGACTTTGCATTAGCCCCCAAGTGCCATGGTATATGCTGGCAGTAACATGGGACTTGCATATTTGATGTGATCTCAATGTAAATAATGTAGCCCCCAAGTGCCGGGTCGTAAGCCTGCAGCGACTCGGGACTTATCTGTTGACAAGTAAATCTGGAGTTTAAATACCCGGTGGCTCTTGCCCGATGGTGATTTAATACGCCTCCATTGTAAGCCGGAACTTTTATAACCCGGTGGCTTATAACCTTTGAGAAAATCCAGAGTGGATAACCATTTTGAAGCATCAATTTTGATGATGAGCTTGATCTTAAGCATTTATATAAGTCATAGTTCTGCAAATCCTGCAGAGTTTAAACAACATATGCCCTGGCGACTTAACGTCAAAAGCCAGGGCGGGTAACAACCAAACATAATATAGTCTTTATGCACACAAGTAGATCACAAGATCCCTTGGTGGTTTACCGCAGGGCAGGTCATAATATCTCACATATAACCACTGTGATATTGAATTTTCACTACCGGTTTATGAGACCTGTGCAGTAAGGGTGATAACCCAATCTTTAGAAATCAAGACGTCCAAATGCTTATGATTGTCATATGATGGCGACTTATCATCCTAAGTCAAACCGGATTAAATAGCAACCACTCATATACACTTTAGATATGATCAAAAGAGCTTCAAATAAAATCCAAATTTTTTTTGCAAAAAGAGACTTCAAAAATTTTGAGGCTTCTGATTCGAATACGATCAGAAAACCGTCCCAAAGGGGTTAAGCTAAGATTCGAATATGATCATATAGCCCCCAGTGGCTTTGGCGTTGCCGATCAAGAGGGTACCGACAGCTATGTTCTCTTTGGTTCGAATACGACCTATGTTTGAACAGGAAGCCCCCAAATGACCTTGAGAGTTGTTTAACGACGCTGATTCGAATACGATCCACGTTGGTTCCCAAAGGGGGTTGAGCTATGGTTCAAATATGACCAAGAAACTCCCCAATGAGCTCGGCAGTGTGCCGATCAAAAGGGTATCGACAGCTATGTTCTCTTTGGTTCGAATACGACCTATGTTTGAACAGGAGGCCCCCTAGTGATCATGAGAATATTTAACGACTCTGATTCGAATACGATCAGGGTCACACCAAAAGGGTTAAGCTAAATTCGAATACGATTAGCTCCCAATGGTCATTAAAGCAAGGTACCTATGCTTGAGTTGTGCTTTGTAAAGACTCCTTTTGGTCCCTTTAATTTTTCCTGAGAACTCGAACTTTGCGAGAGATAAATTCTTTTTGAACTGGAAAAACCGGATATTGAGAGTTTCAAGGCTTTGTGATAAACAAATTTACCTTGAACCGGATTTTGAACCGGATTTGAGAGCTTCAAAACTTTGTGGCAGATAAATTTCCCTTGAACCGGATTTTAAACCGGATATTTAAGAGCTTCAGTGCTTTGTGGGAGATGTCAAGTCTCTTGAGCCGGATCTAAACCGGAATCCTTCTTTTTAAGCCGGAAATTTTCTGACGGCCTTTAAACCTTTTTACCAATATGGCGGTAGCCTCCGGGACCGGGTTATTTTCCCCTCCAATGACCCAGATTTCTTGAATGCATTGAAACCGACCAATGCTGCCGAGTCATATCATTGTAGCCTCCGAGTCTCAAGACGACTCGAGGAGTTGGCTTTGAGATTCTCCATATTGACCATAGCATAAGGTGTATATCCTTGGTGCTGATAGCGCGATGTGAATCCACAGAAGGTTGAAGTGACTGCGGCGGGTTATAAATGATCCCGTATGAGCCGTGTCAGCAACTCGGCCAATGGTTCCTTCCAACTGGATGTTTTGAAGTTAACCAAACTATAGTGGCGGCGACTTGTGCGCCTGCCCATTGAGCCGTCCAGTGCCGACGGCGGCTGATAACACATGACAATTTTCCTCCAAGCTGTTGGAAGAAAATCGGGCTTCCCAAGTAGTGACCTGCTCATATTCAATAATTCGCTCACGCAGACAGATGCAGTCCTGGTGTGTCGATGTAGACCAGGCCGCAATAGACGGATGGAAAAGACGACCGCCACATCAGAGGCAGCTCAAACGGATGAGCCAGCTGTGGCGCTGTAAACCGGCGCGAGCGAGTCAACCATGTTTGTTTTGACGTAGTGAACAACTGTCCTGATTCGCCCGGGCAACAGATGAGTCGGCCGCGGCGCTGTAAGCCGGCGCGGACGGTCGAGTTAATGTAAACCGGGCCACAGAGGATGGTGACCTTGCACACGTTCATTCTCCGGGCAGTATGACACGGACGAAACCCTGGTGCAGAATGTTGTCATCGCTTGCTCCATACCCTGATACGTTAGGCCAGTAGTTATCCACCGCGGAGTTGATCATCACCGCGGTGAGGTTAAAACCAATCACGAGCGAGTCGGCCACAGATATAGACAAATGAGTCGGCTGAGGCTTTGTAAACCAGTGCGGACAAGCAAATTGTCCTCCGCATTGTAAACTGGTGCGGACGCGTGAACCGGCAAGTCAGCCAACGTGTTGATGTAAATTGGGCCGCAGAGGCGGCGGCTGGCACGCGTGTTCGTCGAGCAACATGACACGGCCATCGCTCTTGCAGTGAACCATTGCCCTGCATAAACGATACGCGACATTTAAAGGACAGAGCGGACGCGTGAGTTGGCCACAGCATTGTAAGCCGCGCAAACAGACGAGTCGGCCGCGAGAGCAGATAGATGAGCCGGCCGCGGCGTTTTAAGCCGGTGCGGACGAGCAAGTTGTCCTCCGCGTTGTAAACCGGCGCGGACGCATGAACCGGCGGCGAGGGCGGACGGGCGAGTCGACCGTGGCGTTGTAAGGTGGTGCAGACGGGCGAGTCGGCCGGCGCTTTGATGTAAACTGGACCGCGATACGCGTGTCCGTGAAGCTGCGCAGCACAACCAAACATGCCTCCGCGGTGTAATACCACCCCTTTTTCTTTTAATAGCCGTCCTGATATTTTTTGCTGGATGAACACAGATGCTGACGCTGGATAATGCATAGTGCTGCTTTTGTTTTGCACTGGCGAGACAAGACATCACCAGCAAGGGCGCCTTGGCAAAGCGGAGATGAGTCTCGGCAGAAGAAACATCAGGAGCGACCGCGCAGGGCATCTCAAGGCGGAAACTAGGCGAAGGAGGCCCGTGACCCGGCTTGTAGCAGAGACTCCACCAGGTGGTGGCTCTAAGTGGCAGCGACCGGCTCGGACCAGAGAAACAGGTGACTACAACTCATCTGACAGATCGCTTTCTTTCCTCCGTTTTTACAATATGTACGGATACATACTCCTTATATGACTAGCACGCCTCACATGATGATCCCTGGCCACTCGGATTTAGCTTCCACGTAGCACACTAGCAATTGACTCCTGGCTTTTTCCTTAGATCCATATTTGAATCAGAGTAGTATTCATGTTTGATTGAGCTGTTACACCCGTCCGAGTCTGCCTTGGTCTGAAAAAACTACCAACTCTTTTTCTTCAATAGTATTTTCCTTAATACATCTGGAAGTTCATCAAAAGCTGCGGCAGCTTTTAGTCAGATGTGACCCTGATCAATTTTGTCCACCTTAGTGTTGCAAGATCAATGCTCCTCTTTTTTTTTATTGTCTTCATGTACAGACTGGGATAATTGTAATCTTTGACTGATGTTTGATCTCTCCACCACGAGCTGACTTTATCATGGGGCTGTAGTAGCCGGTCGTGTGAACCCATGAAGCTGAACGCAGTGTTGCCCTGTTTTGTCTTCCTCGGATTGCAAATTGCGGAGATTTGAATTTTCCTGAGTTGAGCAGATCGTCTCCCCTTCTATATATAGGTCATATGGTATTTTTTTTTCGAGTCGACTGCATCCATGCAGGGCTGATAGCACCAAACTTTTAATCAACTGGTGAACTCGTAGCTAATGTAGATCCTTCTGCGCCGGCTCTTTTTCATCCGGAATTTTACGAGCTTCTCGAACCCTAGAAGAGATCCCTCCAAGAACTCAACACCACCGTGCGACAGCCCCACGGTGGGCGCCAACTGTCGTGGATTTGACACGGCAGATGTCCTTAGTGTCAGGACTTAGTCGCGAGGAGAACGCATCTATGTGGTAGCTTGAGAGGGGTTGAGCGGAATCGAGAGACGCAACACAAGACAAGGATTTAGACAGCTCGGGCCCCGGGAAACATCATCCGGTAGCAACCCTACATGCTGTTTGAGGCTAGGTCTCATTATGATCACGGGAGAGTCACCGGGAACCGGCTCTCGGTGTTTTGCCCTAGAGATTGTTTCTTGTCTTGTCCCTCTTTGGGGAGCCCTGCCGCTCCTTATATAAGTTAGAGGGGCGGGTTACATGTGGAGTCCTAATAGGACTAGGACTAGTCTATCTTTTCTTACAAGTTGAATACAAGTCCGGGTCTTGCTTCCTCGTAAAGGAATATTCCTTCCGTCTTAAGCCGGCCCATAATAACATGAGCCGGCCTACTGGGCCTTGGGCCCTTGTCATCTGTCTGACCTGCCGTCAGGGCCATCATTAAATTGCCAGGCTCATGAGTCGCCAATCCTCCGTCGGGTTACGATGAAGCGCCAAGTCCGGCCGGGTCATACTTCCGGCCGGGTCATTCCGCGGGGTATATCCCCGACAGTTACCGATAATTTCAGTGCTTGCATAGAATACCTTAATGAAAATCGCTTGTCATTTCCTTCTGCTCCTCGTTGGGTTTGACACTCTTACTTATCGAAAGGACGTCGATAGATCCCCTATACTTGTGGGTCATCAATGATTAACTAGCATAAACGATCATCTGATCATCATCTACTTCTTGTGATGCTTGCTCTGCTTGTGGCTCGATCCGAGCTCGTCGATTTGGGTAACGAGGCACTTCCTCATGTCAACGATCCGCCTGTGCATCTCGTAGCATGTGTACACGCTCTTGGCCGCAAACCTGAGGTGAGGTTCATCCAGTTGCCGCATCCAGGCCCCGTGCCAAGATACGGAACTTATTCTTTGGGCATCCTGCTTCATCTTTTCGTAGTAGGGGTCAATGATGGCCGAGGCGAGTTCGACCAGGGAGTCCTTCATGCTGCCCCAGACCGTGTAGTGGTCACGGATTTCGACAAGGTTCTTGCAGGTCAAGCCCGTAACACTGGGCGCTTTTACATCGTTGGTGGTATCCACCATGGCGAACTTGTAGTCAGTGCTATTGACAAACCTGTTGAAACGGTCGCAAGGCTCTGTGGCCATGCAGTAGTGGTAGATGAGGACATGATGGTGCATGCACAACTGGGTGACGGCAACCTTCTGATCTATGCCGAGATGACTAGCGGTGTACTGGAGGTCGATGCCGACCACCTTGTACTTGTCTCCAGCAAGCAACTGCTCAACGCTGTTGATGTAGTCGTCCACCACGGCCGGGTCGATGGTGTACACCACCGAGAGATCCGTCTCCCTCGCGTGGGTCTCCACTCTATGCTCGCCGAACGCCATTGGAGCGCCGCCGAACTTCCCCTCTCTATGTGTCGTCGTGGGTGTGCTTGTTGTGTTGTGGGGTGCGATCGAAAGGTTGAAGGGACTAAGGTTATAATGGCTGCGTGAATTAAAGGGGAAGCCGAACGGCCAGGAATATCGGCAGGCCCTGATGGAAGTTCTAATTTGCAGCGCGTAACTCCATCATGCCGCACGTAACTGCATCGCGTGGCAACGCGCACGGCACAACCACATGCATATGGGGCCCCGACGTGATCGTGCGCACGCCCAACAGCTGGCAGAGCGTGCGCGGAGGGAAGCGAGTAGAGCGCTCCGCGGTGGCCTCAAGGAAAAGCTGTCCACAAGCCGAGCGCGCCGACGGACGCAAGCAGAGCGTGCCGCGGCGCCTAACGGCGAGCAGTGCTTGCCGAGGGACGCGAGCAGAGGATGGCACAGTGATACGTGGAAAATAAGACGAATTGTGCGAGCGATGTCGTAGACATCAAGCACGAATCAGATTAGAGTTGCGTGTGTGATACGTGGCAGACAGTTGATCCATCAGAGCTGTTTGTGATGGAATAAGCCATGTGTGTTGGGGGCAAACGCTTGCTGGTGTATAACCTTAAATGTAACCAAAAATGTGTTAATGCATGTTACAAAAATTGTATAGCTAGAAACTATGTTCAAATACGACTCCAACAATATAATTTATGGCGACATGTGATAACCCACAAGTATAGGGGATCGCAACAGTTTTCGAGGGTAGAGTATTCAACCCAAATTTATTGATTCGACACAAGGGGAGCCAAAGAATATTCTCAAGTATTAGCAGTTGAGTTGTCAATTCAACCACACCTGGATAACTTAATATCTGCAGCAAAGTATTTAGTAGCAAAGTAGTATGGAAGTAACGGTAACGGTAGCAAAAGTAACACTAGCAGTTTTGTAGTAATTGTAACAATGGCAACGGCAAAGTGACTAAGCAAAGAACAATATGTGAAAAGCTCGTAGGCATTGGATCAGTGATGGATAATTATGCCTGATGTGATTCCTCATGCAATAGTTATAACATAGGGTGACACAGAACTAGCTCCAGTTCATCAATGTAATTTAGGCATATATTCCGAATATAATCATATGTGCTTATGGAAAAGAACTTGCATGACATCTTTTGTCCTACCCTCCCGTGGCAGCGAGGTCCTATTGGAAACTAAGGGATATTAAGGCCTCCTTTTAATAGAGTTCCGGACCAAAACATTAACACTTAGTGAATACATGAACTCCTCAAACTACGGTCATCACCGGTAAGTATCCCGATTATTGTCACTTCGGGGTTAACAGATCATAACACATAATAGGTGACTATAGACTTGCAAGATAGGATCAAGAACTCACATATATTTATGAAAACATAA
Source organism: Triticum aestivum (assembly GCF_018294505.1). Classification (NCBI taxonomy): domain Eukaryota; kingdom Viridiplantae; phylum Streptophyta; class Magnoliopsida; order Poales; family Poaceae; genus Triticum; species Triticum aestivum. Next base: position 440,712,061 of record NC_057799.1, read on the forward strand.
TAGGTTCAGATCTGAAATCATAGCACTCGGGCCCTAGTGACAAGCATTAAGCATAGCAAAGTCATAGCAACATCAATCTCAGAACATAATGGATACTAGGGATCAAACCCTAACAAAACTAACTCGATTACTTTGTAAATCTCATCCAACCCATCACCGTCCAGCAAGCCTACGATGGAACTACTCACGCACGGCGGTGAGCATCATGAAATTGGTGATGGAGGAAGGTTGATGATGATGATGGCGACAGATTCCCCTCTCCGGAGCCCCAAACGGACTCTAGATCAGCCCTCCCGAGAGAGATTAGGGTTTGGAGGCGGCTCCGTATCGTAAAATGCGATGAATCCTTCTCTCTGATTTTTTCCCCGAACGTGAATATATGGAGTTGGAGTTGAGGTCGGTGGAGCACCAGGGGGCCCACGAGGCGGGGGGCGCGCCCAGGGGGGTAGGCGCGCCCCCCACCCTCATGGACAGGGTGTGGGCCCCGTCACCTTGATTCTTTCGCCAATATTTTTTATATATTCCAAAAATATTCTCCGTGAAGTTTCAGGTCATTCCGAGAACTTTTATTTCTGCACAAAAATAACACCATGGCAATTCTGCTGAAAACAGCGCCAGTCCAGGTTAGTTCCATTCAAATCATGCAAGTTAGAGTCCAAAACAAGGGCAAAAGTGTTTGGAAAAGTAGATACGATGGAGACGTATCAACTCCCCCAAGCTTAAACTTTTGCTTGTCCTCAAGCAATTCAGTTGATAAACTGAAAGTGATAAAGAAAAACTTTTACAAACTCTGGTTGCTCTTGTTGTTGTAAATATGTAAAGCCAGCATTCAAGTTTGCAGCAAAGATTATGAACTAACCATATTCACAATAACACTTAGGTCTCATGTTTACTCATATTAATGGCATAATCAACTAGCGAGCAATAATAAGTCTCGGATGGCAACACTTCCTCAAAACGATCATAATATGATATAACAAGATGATATCTCACTAGCCCTTTCTGAGACCGCAAAACATAAATGCAGAGCACCTCTGAAGATCAAGGACTGACTAAACATTGTAATTCATGGTAAAAGAGATCCAGTCATAGTCATACTCAATATAAATTAATAGTAATGGATGCAAATGATAGCGATGCTCTCCAACTGGTGCTTATTAATTAGAGCAAGATGACTCAACATAAAAGTAAATAGATAGGTCCTTCGCAGAGGGAAGCAAGGATTTGTAGAGGTGCCAGAGCTTAATTTTGAAATAGAGATAAATAATATTTTGAGCAGCATACTTCCATTGTCAACATAACAACCGAGAGATCTCGATATCTTCCATGCTACACACATTATAGGCGGTTCCCAAGCAGAATGGTAAAGTTTATACTCCCCCACCACCAACAAGCATCAATCCATGGCTCGCCCGAACAACGGGTGCCTCCAACTAACAACAGTCCTGGGGGAGTTTTGTTTGTAGTTATTCTGATTTGATTTGAGCATGGGACTGGGCATCCCGGTGACCAGCCATTTTCTCGTGAGTGAGGAGCGGAGTCCACTCCTCTTGAGAATAACCCGCCTGGCATGGAAGATACAGACAACCCTAGTTGATACATGAGCTATTCGAGCATACAAAACAGAATTTCATTTGAAGGTTTGGAGTTTGGCACATACAAATTTACTTGGAACGGCAAGCAGATACCGCATATAGGAAGGTATGGTGGACTCATATGGAATAACTTTGGGGTTTATGGAAGTGGATGCACAAGCAGTATTCCCGCTTAGTACAAGTGAAGGCTAGAAAAAGACTGGGAAGCGACCAACTAGAGAGCGATAACAGTCATGAACATGCATTAAAATTAATAAACATTGAGTGCAAGCATGAGTAGGATATAATCCACCATGAACATAAATATCGTGAAGGCTATGTTGATTTTATTTCAACTACATGCGTGAACACGTGCCAAGTCAAGTCACTCAAATCATTCAAAGGAGGATACCACCCTATCATACCACATCACAAACATTTTAATAGCATGTTGGCACGCAAGGTAAACCATTATAAACTCCTGGCTAATTAAGCATGGCATAAGCAACTATAATCTCTAATTGTCATTGCAAACTTGTTTCATTCATAATAGGCTGAATTAGGAACGATGAACTAATCATATTTACAAAAACAAGAGAGGTCGAGTTCATATCAGCTTCTCTCATCTCAATCAGTCCATCCTATATCGTCATTATTGCCTTTCACTTGCACGACCGAATGGAGTGGATAATAATAATAGTGCGCGTGCATTGGACTAAGCTCGAACCAGCGAGCATTTAATACAAAGGAGAAGACAAGGTAATATGGGCTCATGGTTAAATCAACAATAATGCATATAAGAGCCACTTCAACATTTTCATTATAGTCTTCTCCTCTCTACCCCCAAAGAAAAGAAAAGAAATAAAACTATTTACACGGGAAAGCTCCCAACAAGCAAAAGAAGAACGAGAAATATTTTTGGGTTTTATTTTAATTATTACTACTACAAGGATGGAAAGTAAACTTGCTAGAAGCTACTACTAATTTTTTGGTTTTTCTCTTAAGGTTATTCAAACACGCAAGAAGAAAACGAGTAAAAGGAAAATAAACTAGCATGGATAGTACAATGAAAAAGTATGCGCACCGACAACTAGAATGAGTGTGTGAACATGAATGTAATGTCGATGAGAGATACGTACTCCCCCAAGCTTAGGCTTTTGGCCTAAGTTGGTCTATGCCCAGGGATCAAAGTTGTAGCTGGGGTCGTACTGAGGAGGATGCTCAGGATGCCACTGGTTGGCGATCTCCTCCGAATCCCACTGATAAACAGACTGATGGTGAGGATCAAGTGGTGGCTCCGGCTCGGGCTCACGAGCTGGTGTTAGGCTCTGGTAGGCATGAATGGCCTCCGGCAGGACAAGGTACATGCCTGAAGATAAGTTGTACAAAGGAGCAGGCAAGGTAATAGTCTCAAAGTAATTTTTATCAAATATCAGTCTAAAGTTAAGCATCCTCTTCTTATTCTTAACAAGAAAATCATGTGCTACCATACTCTTATAGTCTAGAAAAATGGGAGGCAGCAACTTTTGCTCTTTCTCATAGTGTCTAATAGGTATCTCAAAATATTAAGCAAGCCGCGAAGCAAAGATACCTCCAAAGATGGGACCCTTCATACGGTTCAGATTTAACCGCTTGGCCACTATAGCACCTAAACTAAAAGTGTTATCACGAAACAAAGCATGGCACAAAATAACAATATCAGGGGCACTAAGGTTTTCACAGTTCCCGCGACCAATTAAGCATCTACTAGCAAATATTGCAAAGTAACATAGAATAGGAAAGTGTATGCTAGTAATTCTTGCTTCGGAAACCTTCCTTGTCTCCCCTACAGCGATCACATCAATAAACCCTTCCACATTGTTACGACGTGGTTCCTCTATGCTGCCCTCAAAGGGCAACTTGCAAACCCCACAAAAGTCACAAAGTGACATCTCCTTATACTCATCATATAAATAAACATCCACCGAAGGTGGTGATCTCCTAGCATTGAAATGAAAATTTTATGCAAAAATATTAGTGACTAGGAGATGCTGATCGAGCTGGTCGTGGAGGAAGTCGGTGAGGCCTGCATTCTCAGCCAAATAATAAAAATCATCATGAATCCCGGCTGCTCTCAAGAACTCATCACAAGGCCATTCACACGGCTGAATGATAACCCACAAGTATAGGGGATCGCAACAGTTTTTGAGGGTAGAGTATTCAACCCAAATTTATTGATTCGACACAAGGGGAGCCAAAGAATATTCTCAAGTATTAGCAGTTGAGTTGTCAATTCGACCACACCTAGACAACTTAGTATCTGCAACAAAGTATTTAGTAGCAAAGTAGTATGGAAGTAACGGTAACAGTGGCAAAAGTAACAGTAGCAGTTTTGGTTTTGTAGTGATTGTAACAATAGCAACGGAAAAGTAAATAAGCGAAGAACAATGTGTGAAAAGCTCGTAGGCATTGGATCGGTGATGGAGAATTTTGCCGGATGCGATTCCTCATGCAATAGTTATAACATAGGGTGACACAGAACTAGCTCCAATTCATCAATGTAATGTAGGCATGTATTCCGAATATAGTCATACGTGCTTATGCAAAAGAACTTGCATGACATCTTTTGTCCTACCCTCCATTTTGTTGAAAGAAAACCGGGCTACCCAAGCTGTGACTTGCTCAAACAGCTCATGCAAACAGGTGCGGCCCGGTGTGTTGATGTAGACCAGGCCGCGAGAGACGGATGGTAAAAACGACCGCAGCATCAGAGGCAACATAGATGAGTCGGCCACGGCGCTGTACGCCGGTGCGGACAAGCAAGTTGTCCTCCTCGTTGTAAGCCGGCGCGGACGCGTGAACCGGCCGCGAGAGCGGACAGGCGAGTCGTCTGTGGCGTTGTAAGTTGGTGCGGACGCGCGAGTCAATCATAGGCACAGTCCCAGCTAGTTGATGTAGACCGGGCGGCAGCTTGTGCGCGTCAATTCATCGGGTAATATGTTACGGACTATCACCGGGCGGAATATTGTCAGCCCATGCTCCATGCCCATGGAATAAACCATATTTGTAGTGAATGATTGTCCTGTATATAAAAATACATAGATCAAAGTAATTGTTCTTTGACAAAAAATAATACGTGCTAATAAAATAGACTTTAGATGGATAGCACCTGGATAACTTAGTATATGCAGCAAAGTATTATGGAAGTAACGGTAACAGTGGCAAACGTAACAGTAGCAGTTTTGGTTTTGTAGTGATTGTAACAATAGCAACGGAAAAGTAAATAAGCGAAGAACAATATGTGAAAAGCTCGTAGGCATTGGATCGGTGATGGAGAATTATGCCGGATGCGATTCCTCATGCAATAGTTATAACATAAGGTGACACAGAACTAGCTTCAATTCATCAATGTAATGTAGGCATGTATTCCGAATATAGTCATACGTGCTTATCGAAAAGAACTTGCATGACATCTTTTGTCCTACCCTCCCGTGGCAGCGGGGTCCTAATGGAAACTAAGGGATATTAAGGCCTCCTTTTAATAGAGTACCGGACCAAAGCATTAACACATAGTGAATACATGAACTCCTCAAACTACGGTCATCACCGGTAATGGTCCCGATTATTGTCACTTCGGGGTTAACGGATCATAACACATAATAGGTGACTATAGACTTGCAAGATAGGATCAAGAACTCACATATATTCATGGAAACATAATAGGTTTAGATCTTAAATCATGGCACTCGGGCCCTTGTGACAAGCATTAAGCATAGCAAAGTCATAGCAACATCAATCTCAGAACATAGTGGATACTAGGGATCAAACCCTAACAAAACTAACTCGATTATATAGTAAATCTCATCCAACCAATCACCGTCCAGCAAGCCTACGATGGAATTACTCACGCACGGTGGTGAGCATCATGAAATTGCTGATGGAGGAAGGTTGAAGATGACGATGGCGACGGATTCCCTTCCCCGGAGCCCCGAACAGACTCCAAATTAGCCCTCCCGAGAGAGATTAGGACTTGGCGGGGGCTCCGTATCGTAAAACGCTATGAATCCTTCTCTCTGATTTTTTTCTCTCCCCGAATGTGAATATGTAGAGTTGGAGTTGAGGTCGGTGGAGCTCCAGGGGGCCCACGAGGCTGGGGCGCGCCCCCCACCCTCGTGGACAGGGTGAGGGCCCCCTGGCCTTGATTCTTTCGCCAGTATTTTTTATTAATTTCAAAAATATTCTCCGTGAAGTTTCAGGTCATTCCGAGAACTTTTATTTCAGCACAAAAATAACACCATGGCAATTCTGCTGAAAACAGTATCAGTCCGGGTTAGTTCCATTCAAATCATGCAAGTTAGAGTCCAAACCAAGGGCAAAAGTGTTCGGAAAAGTAGATACGACGGAGACGTATCACCGAACCTTCGCGGTGCGAGGGAGATTATATTTGGGCTTTTTATCCTCTTCACTCTGCTTATCCTTCGAGCTTCGGCTCGAAGAGACTCTCAATAATCTCTTCATTATTTTCTGAAAATTTCTGAAATTTTTAGTAACTCGAAATAAAAGTGAACCAAACTCAACTAGATTGATAGCAACTACTCCCACAAGTGCCTAGAGACTATATCATGCATTAGAACTACTTGGGACCAAATAAATTTGACATACAAGCTCAAGAACAGGGTCACCTAGGCAGCAAACAATTGCAATGAATAAAGCACTAGAACAAAAACTAATTGGAGCATTGGAGGAGTCACATACCGAAGAACAATCCCCCAAAGCAGTTTTGTGTGTGGAGCTTTGAGCAAGGAGATCGAAAATCGCAGCAAGATGAGCTAGAACTCGTGCTTGAGCTGGTTGGTGATTCTTTTGGGAGGAAGAGGGAGTGTGTGGGTGCTGCAATAAGTGGAGGGGGCCACCAGGGGCCCATGAGGCAGGGGGCGCGCCCAGGGGGTGGGCGCGCCCTGGACCATCGTGGCTATGTGCTGGCTCCCCCTGATGTGTTCTAAGTTCCAGATATTCTCAAATATTCTAGAAAAAATCATATTTCATTTTCAGGACATTTGGAGAACTTTTATTTTCGGGGTATTTTTTATTGCAAGGATAAATCAGAAAGTAGACAAAAAATACTATATTTGCTTTTTTTAATCTAAATAACAGAAAGTAAAAGGAGGGTACAGAAGGTTGTGCTTTCTAACTTCATCCATCTCATGCTCATCAAAAGGAATCCACTAACAAGGTTGATCAAGTCTTGTTAACAAACTCATTCCGAATCGCATGAAACCGGAGAATTTTCGAATTGCAGTAGGTTACCTCAACGGGGATATGCACGTCCCCAATAATAAGAATATCATATTTCTTCTTGACAATAGGAAGAGGAAATTCAAAACCTCCAATAGTAATTGTTGAAATTTTTCCGATAGAATTGATACTGTGGACTTGAGGTTGTTTCCTCGGAAAGTGTACCGTATGCTCATTACCATTAACATGAAAAGTGACATTGCCTTTGTTGCAATCAATAACAGCCCCTGCAGTATTCAAAAAGGGTCTACCAAGGATAATCGACATACTACCGTCCTCGGGAATATCAAGAATAATAGAGTCCGTTAAAATAGTAACGTTTGCAACCACAACAGGCACATCCTCACAAATCCGACAGGTATAGCAGTTCATTTATCAGCCATTTGCAAAGATATTTCAGTAGGTGTCAACTTATTCAAATCAAGTCTACGATATAAAGAGAGAGGCATAACTCTAAGACCGGCTCCAAGATCACATAAAGCAGTTCTAACATAGTTTCTTTTAATGGAGCAAGGTATAGTTGGTACTCCTAGATCTCAAAGTTTCTTTGGTATTCCACCTTTAAAAGTATAATTAGCAAGCATGGTGGAAATTTCAGCTTCCGGTATCTTTCTTTTATTTGTACGAATGTCTTTCATGTACTTAGCATAAGGATTCATTTTAAGCATATCAGTCAAACGCATACGCAAAACGATAGGTCTAATCATTTCAGCAAAGCGCTCAAAATCCTCATCATCCTTTTTCTTGGAAGGTTTAGGAGGAAAAGGCATGGGTTTCTGAACCCATGGTTCTCTTTCTTTATCGTGCCTCCTAGCAACGAAGTCTCTCTTATCATAACGTTGATTCTTTGATTGTGGGTTATCAAGATCAACAACAGGTTCAATCTCTACATCATTGTTATTGCTAGGTTGAGCATCAATATGAACATCATCATTAATATTATCACTAGGTTCATGTTCATTACCAGATTGTGTTTCAGCATCAGAAATAGAAATATCATTGGGATTCTCAGGTGTGTCTACAACAGGTTCACTAGAAGCATGCAAAGTCCTATCATTTTTCTTTTTCTTCCTTTTAGAAGGACTAGGTGCATCAACATTAGTTCTCTGAGAATCTTGCTCAATTCTCTTAGGGTGGCCTTTAGGATACAATGGTTCCTGAGTCATTTTACCCCCTCTGGTCACAACTCTAACAGCATTATCACTTTTCATATTATTTAATTCATTGAGCAAATCATTTTGAGCTTTAAGCACTTGTTCTACTTGAGTGGTAATCATAGAAGCATGTTTACTAATGAGCTTAAGTTCACCGTTAACTCTAGACATATAATCACTCAAGTGTTCAATCATATAAGCATTGCATTTCAATTGTCTACCAACATAAGCATTGAAGTTTTCTTGTTTAACAATAAAATTATCAAACTCATCTAAGCATTGGCTAGCAGACTTATAACGAGGAATATCACCTCCATCAAATTTATAGAGATAATTTACCTTTACTACCTGTGTCGGGTTATCAAGACCATGTATATCTTCAATACGTGGTAAATTCTTAACTTCTTCGGCTTTAATACCCTTTTCTTTCATAGATTTCTTTGCCTCTTGCATATCTTCAGGACTAAGAAATAGAATACCCCTTTTCTTCGGAGTTGGCTTAGGAGTTTGTTGAGGATATAGACCTTAGAGTCACCCGCCAGGAGGGGCCGGGTTACTCATATGGTCGTTGCCAGAAGCCCGGAGCCAAGCTTGAAGACGATGGGCCAGAGATGGGCTTAAGACCCGGATATGGCTTAAGGCCCGTAGTTACAATCGTTATTATGGTAGAACTTGTAGTGTAAGGCAAGTATGATGGAGAGTCCGAGCCGGACACTCTTATGAGCCGGCCGGGACTCTGAGGGCTGCTGGGCGTCAGCCTCCCTATATGAAGGGACGACCCGGCAGTGGTTTAGGGGCGACAACAATCTCATCGAGAGCCGGGCATAGCAGTTTAGCTCCCTGGTGATCGTAACCCTAATCAATACCACCTCAACTGGACGTAGGCTTTTACCTTCACCGTAAGGGGTCGAACCAGTATAAACCCTCGTGTTCCTTGTCCCGCATTAACCCCTTCAAGCTTCCTAGTTGCGATGGCTCCACGACTAAGTCCTAGCTCGAGGACATCTGCCGTGACAATTCCACGACAGTTGGCGCCCACCGTGGGGCCAGCGCACGGTGGATTTGAGTTCTTGAAGCGCAGCTTCGAAGGGCTCAAGGGATACGCGGTGGGCCGGATGACCAAGAGTCGTCGCGGCAAGCTCTAAATCGACGATGCAAACTGGGGCCCCGACGCCGGCTCAATTGAGTACGGGTACCGGGTCCCCTTCGGCGGAATTCACGTTTTCATTGGCAAGATTGGTGAGCCGGGCCCTGAGCCGGGTCTCTGCGCTGATCTCATTGAGACGGCTCAGCTTGCGCGACCCGCCCGGGCCCGGCCTGCCTTAAGGCATGCTTTTGTGGGGTGTATCCATGGAGGACTCTCCGATCGATCTAGATCTGGTGATGAGACGGCCGCCGGCTCTGACGGCGAGTCTGCCACCGATGAGTCAAACTCGTTGTACCAACTTCAAGATGGCAGGCTCATGGGTTGTTCCGATGGTGACAGTATTCCGGACCTTTTTGAGCCGCCAAGTCAGGTTGGAGTTTTTATGGCTGGTGCGCAGCCTGTTCAGAACCCCGCTGCTGGAGCGGGAAACCCGGGGCCTTCTCCGGCTCAGGTGCTAATGGATCTCACGGACAAGATGACGGCCCTGTTAACCGCCACGGTTGACCCGGCGGATCAAGCTCAGCATGATGCGGAGGTGGCGCAGTTAAAATTGGATCTAGTGAAGGCTAAGGAGGATCTTGCAGCGGAAGGGATCAGGCTGGCTGCGGAGAGGGCGGCTCTCGATGCCCAAACTCAGCTGATCCAGGCGGAGTCCTTCCAACTCACGATGGATCAGAACGCGGCCAATGAGGTCATGAGAAGGAGGCATCAAAAGACCCAATCTCGACTCCCTCCGGTTTACGATCCACGCAACCTCTTCAACACGCCAGGTGCGGGGTCTAGTAACCCGCCAGGGGTCATAGCGCCCGGGTCTAGACCTCTTATTCAGCCATGAGTGATGGGGCCTCCCCAGGTGCCCCCTGCCCCGCCTCAGTACGTGCCAATACCCCCGGGTCATTATAATAACCCGCTGGAGAACATGGTCGCTGCGGCAGCACGGCTGGCGGCTCTCCCAGTTGACGGCGACTCCCCGACGGCTGTTGAAACCCGCCGGGTCAGGGAACTCCTTCAGACAGCGCTGGCGCAGCAAGAGGCGTACTCCGACAGCCGGGACAGGATCCACTCGACCCCTCGTCCAGGCCAGAGCCCGAGTTACAGCCGGCACATGATCTCAGCAACCGGCTCAAGTAACGTCCGACGCCATGACCCGCCCCCTGGCCATGGCCCGGCTCATAATGGAGCCTTCTATGCAGCAGACCAGGACAAAGCGCGGCAAGAGGAGGAGCAAGTGCCTCAATTGACGGCTTACCAGACCCCCCCCGGCTTATCCGACGACTTCCGTCGACGTGGGTATCCCTGCCAGGACCGGGGGTGTCCCTTGTTTAGTTCCAGCTATCCGTAATGAACGTCTACCTAAGGACTTCAAGGGCCCTAGGAAGGTGCCTAATTACACAGCTGACTTAAAACCCGCAGCCTGGATCGAGAGTTATGAGATGGCTATGGAGCTGCTGGAGGTCAGTGAGGCGGCCATGGCCAAGTATTTCACCATGATGTTAGATGGAACTGCCCGCACTTGGTTGAAAGGGCTACCACCGAATTCCATTGGGTCTTGGGCTGAGCTGAAAGCCCGGTTCATCCAAAATTTCAAAGATACCTGTAGGCAGTCTATGTCAATTGTGGATTTGACTAACTGTAAGCAGCAGGAGGGTGAGTCCACGACCCATTGGGTAAGCCGGGTTAAGGAGATCATACATTCATCAGATAAGATGGATGCCAGCTCTGCATTCTTAATGTTGGAACAGAATTGTCGCTTCGTGCCCCTGAAGATGAAACTCGGGCGGCTTAAGAGCGACTGCAGTGATATGGGTACACTAATGGCGGCTCTTGTCAAGTACGCCGATTCCGATGGTACCAAGGATCCCCCTTCAGATGATGAAAGGACAGGGAAGGGAAAGAAGAACGGCAATGGCAAGGGTCCTCAGTTTAACCCGGGGAACCAAGGAGGAGGCAAGCGCAAGGCCGATGGCAGCCTAGAGTTTGTAGCCAATGCCAACTCCCAAGGTAATAACCAGCGATGCAAGGGGAGGCCCCCTCCCCGAGGCGGCGGGTCAGGTCCAACGCTGGAGCAGCTGTTGAATGAACCTTGTCCAAGGCATGGCTCTAGAGAGAAGCCAGTGACTCATCTGTGGAAGGATTGCGCAATCATGAAGGCCTTTAAGAATTACAATGGCCCGGGCGGCGGCTCAGGCGCTGGCGGCTTTCATGGCCCGGGCGGCGGCTCAAATTCCGGTCCTCAGAACGGTCAAGGGGGCTTTAATCAACAGTCTGGCCAGGGTCATCAACAGCAGCAGGGGGGTTATCAGACCAATCCAAAGCAGCTTAGCGGTGGACAGTATCATGTGTTTACCACTAGTCTGTGCAAGCGAGATCAGAAGCTTCACAAGAGGGCTGTGAATGCTGTTGAGCCGGTGGTCCCACACTACTTGCGGTGGTCTGAGCAGCCTATAGTGTGGAGTAGGGAGGATCACCCTCCCCGGGTGGATAACCCGGGCCACTTGGCCTTAGTGGTGGCCCCTCAAGTGGGAGGATATAAGTTCACAAAGGTGCTCATGGATGGAGGCAGCAGCATCAACATCCTCTATTATGAGACTTATCGCCGTAGGGGGTTGGTTGATAAGAACCTCAGCCAGTCAAACACTATCTTCCATGGTGTAGTACCTGGTAAGTCGGCAAGATCGAATTGGAAGTGGCCTTTGGTGATGAGAACAACTACAGGGTGGAGAAATTGACCTTTGAGGTGGTCAAGATAAGAAGTCCATACCATGCTATATTTGGACGGTCGGCTTACGCCAACTTCATGGCACGGCCGTGTTATGTGTACTTAAAGCTCAAGATGCCGGGTCACAATGGGACTATTACGGTTCACGGCAGCCGGAAAGTGGCTCTGGAGTGTGAGGAAGGCGACGCGGCTTATGCAGAATTTGTGTGTGCTACAGAGGAGTTGAAGTTTTACAAAGACAATGTTGACCCAACAGATATGACCTCTCTGAAAAAGCCAACCACAGAACAAGAGCCGGCAATGAAATTTAAATCAGCTGATGAGACTAAACTTGTTGATTTTGTTCCAGGTGACTCATCTCAGCAGTTTAGCATCAGTGCAAATCTAGATCCAAAATAGGAAAGCACGCTCATCGAGTTCATCCGTGAGAATAGGGACATCTTCGCGTGGAAACCTTCTGAGATGCCAGGTGTACCTAGAGAACTCGCTGAGCATACTCTCAATGTCGATCCGAAATTTAAGCCGGTCAGACAGTTCCTTCGGCGGTTTAATGAGGAAAGGCGGAAAGCTATTGGTGAAGAAGTAGCCCGGCTCTTGGCGGCCGGGTTTATCATTGAAGTCTTTCACCCAGAGTGGTTAGCTAACCCGGTGCTCGTACTCAAGAAGAACGGCACCTGGCGGATGTGTGTGGACTACACGGACTTGAACAAGGCGTGTCTGGCTGATCCTTTTGCCCTCCCCCGTATTGATCAAATCATTGATGCTACGGCGGGTTGTGCACGTTTAAGTTTCTTGGATGCTTATCCCGGTTATCATCAGATTAAGATGGCAGTTAAGGACCAGGAGAAGACGGCGTTCATCACTCCCTTTGGAGCCTTCTGCTATGTGTCTATGCCCTTTGGACTCAAGTGTGCACAGGCGACTTACCAGCGTTGTGTACAGAACTGTCTTCATAAACAGATTGGTCGCAATGTTCACGCTTATGTGGACGATATTGTGGTTAAATCCATAAAAGAGGAAACCCTGATAGATGATTTAAGGGAAACCTTTGATAATCTCCGGGTCTATAAGATGATGCTTAACCCGGCCAAGTGTGTATTTTGTGTTCCTGCAGGCAAACTCTTGGGCTTCTTGGTTTCTGACAGAGGCATTGAGGCTAACCCGGAGAAGATCAAGGCCCTCACCTCCCTGGCTAAGCCGGCGTGTATAAATGACGTTCAGCGCTTGGCGGGTCGCATTGCTGCTTTAAGCCGGTTTATAACCCGTTTGGGTGAGAAGGCCATGCCCTTATATCAGTTGATGAAGAAAACTGATAACTTTGTCTGGAATGATGCAGCTAACACCGCATTTGAGGATTTGAAGAAGCAGCTGGCAGAGCCTCCAGTCCTTGCTGCTCCGGTTGATAAGGAGCCCTTATTATTGTATGTGGCGGCAAACGCACGAGCCGTCAGTGTGGCTATTGTGGTGGAGCGCAAGGAGGAGGGTAAGGAGCATCCGGTTCAGCGACAGGTTTACTATGTCAGCGAAGTGCTCATTGAGTCCAAGCAGCGGTACCCGCATTGGCAGAAGCTTGTGTATGGTGTGTTCATGGCGAGCCGGAAACTTAAGCATTATTTTCAGGGTCATCCCATCACTGTGGTCAGTTCTGCCCCCCTTGGTGATATCATTCAAAACAGAGAGGCCACAGGGAGAATTGCTAAGTGGGCCATAGAACTTGGACCTCATGGTCTCAAATATGTGCCACGCACTGCTGTTAAATCTCAGGCCTTGGTGGATTTCATCAATGATTGGACAGAATCACAAGTGCCTGAGCAAAAGCCGGATAACACATATTGGACTATTCACTTCGATGGGTCCAGGCAGTTAGAGGGCTCGGGGGCTGGCGTTGTATTGGCTTCCCCTAAAGGTGACAAGTTCCATTATGTGCTACAGTTGATGTTTCCTTGCACTAACAATGCAGCTGAGTACGAGGCCTTGCTCCACGGTCTTCGGATGGCTAAGGAGATGAGCTTGAGCCGGGTAAGGTGCTTCGGTGACTCAGATTTGGTCGCTCAACAAGTATCAGGCAAGTGGGACTCTAAGGACCCTCTAATGGCGGCTTATCGCCGCGAAGTTGATGCCATTGCTGGGCACTTTCAGGGCTACCAAGTAGAGCACATTGATCGCAGGAAGAACGAGGCGGCTGATGCTCTAAGCCGGCTAGGCTCTCAGGGAAAGCCAGTGCCGCCTAACACTTTCCTGGACGTCCTGTATAGCCCTTCGGTTAAGTTGCCTACGGAGGAAGACTTGGATGTCCCTGACCCGGAGGCACGACTGGTGGCGGCTCTTCATGTCATACCAGACTGGACAATGCCATATCTGGCTTATATAACCCGGGGAGAGTTGCCTGAGGATGAAACTTTGGCCAGGCAAATAACCCGGCGGGCTAAGTCAATGATCGTTATCGATGGCGAGTTGCATCATCGCAGTGTTACAGGAGCATTTTAGCGTTGTGTCTCCCCTGAGGAAGGTCAAGAGATCTTGCGTGAGATCCACGAAGGGGATTGTGGCCATCATGCCGGCTCAAAGTCCCTGGTGGCCAAAGCTTTCTGTCATGGTTTTTATTGGTTGACGGCTCATGCTGATACAGAGGACTTGGTCAGTAAATGTGATGGTTGCCAGAGGTTCTCACGACGGGCTCATGTGCCGGCTCAGGAGCTGAGGATGATCCCAATCACTTGGCCCTTTGCGGTCTGGGGGCTTGATATGGTTGGGCCTTTTAAAAGGTCCAAGGATAAGAAGACCCACCTCTTGGTGGCAGTTGATAAATTCACAAAGTGGGTGGAAGCTGAGCCAGTTAGCAAGTGCGATGCAGCCACAGCGGTTCAATTTATGAAAAAGGTGATTTTCCGCTTTGGCTTTCCGCACAGCATTATAACTGAAAGTGGCACCAATCTCTCCAAAGGTGCCATGGAATAGTTTTGTCAACGAGAGCATATCCGACTTGATGTTTCTTCAGTGGCTCATCCTCAATCCAATGGTCAAGCTGAGAGAGCTAATCAGGAGATTCTGAAGGGCATCAAGCCCCGGCTTTTGGTCCCTTTGCAACGGACGCCGGGTTGTTGGGTGGAGGAGTTGCCCTCCGTGTTATGGAGCATCAACACTACTCCTAACAGGTCTACAGGCTTCACGCCTTTCCTCATGGTTTATGGAGCAGAAGCAGTCCTCCCCAGTGACATCCGTCACGACTCACCTCGCGTGGCGGCTTATGTTGAGACGGATAATGAACAGGCGCGCCAAGATTCTCTTGACTTGTTGGATGAACAGCGTGATGTGGCGGCAGCCCGTTCAGCGATTTACCAACAAGACCTGCGCCGTTATCATAGCCGCTGGGTCAAATCCTGAGTCTTCCAGGAAGGCGACCTTGTGCTCCGGCTCATCCAGGATCAAACAGATGCACACAAGTTATCCCCACCTTGGGAAGGGCCCTTTGTGGTCAGCAAGAACTTGCACAACAGGTCATATTACCTCATTGACATTCGGGAGCACAAAGATTCACGTAAGTCGGAGGAAGAGACCCGTCGGCCGTGGAACATAGCTCAGCTTCGGCCTTACTACACTTGAGCCACCGGCTCTCGTGGTGTATATATTTCTCCCAGTCATGTATATATTATGATAAGCAATAAAGTAGGACCTCTGTCCTTTTTTCTCCTCCAAATATGCACATGTTGTTTTTATTACAAGATTCCATGATGACTTAAAGGAGGATCCGGCTTATGTTCGTATTCGAATCTAGCCGTAAGCAGTAAAAGTCACTTGGGGGCTTCCTGTTCAAATATGGGTCGTATTCGAACCAAAGAGAACATAGCTGTCGATACCCATTTGATTGGCAAAGTGCCGAGCTCATTGGGCGGTTATCTTTGGTCATATTTGAATCATAGTTTAAACCCCTCTGAGAACCGACGTGGATCGTATTCGAATCAGCGTCGTTAAACAATTTTAAAAAAATCACTTGGGGGCTTCCTGTTCAAACATGGGTCGTATTCGAACCAAAGAGAACATAGCTGTCAGTACCCTCTTGATTGGCATCGCCACACCCACTGGGGGCTATATGATCGTATCCGAATCTTAGCGTAACCCCTTTGGGCCGGGTCTCTGGTCGTATTCGAACCGGAAGCCCCTAAGTTCTTCTGCTTTATCACAAGTTTACTCTGATTATGTCAAGGTGTGCACGGCCGGGTCTCACTTTGCCGGCTTAACTTTGGTTTACAGTATTAGTTGAACATCTTGGGTGTTATCAAGGCAAGTAAATCGGAGTTACGATACCAACCTTGTTACCCGGGTTATCTAAACCGGAAGTATGCTTACAGGCTGATAAGTGTGTTATTACGGCTGTATTCAGGATACTATTGAAGACAAGTCCTTTTTGATTCATATTCTGGGTTATCTAAAATTTATGATTCTCAGGACGGTAAGACGCCTCGAGACTTGTGATTTGCCTTTCTATGCAGGATAATTCAAGGCACCTCTTTGAGGTTAAGAAAAACAAAGGATTGATTATAACCCGGAGAAATATCAAAGAGACAACTTCAAAAGACTTTCGCATTCAATACGTGCATGATGGCACGGCAGAGATGAACTGTTGCACCTACTCTATTACAAAATTCATCAAGTCTAAAAGGGGTGGAGCTTTGTTTGGTAAACCGCTAGCTGAGTCACGATGCCCGCCGAGTTGAAGTCTCCGGCTCGTTCCTATCCTCTCCTCCGGCTGATCCCAAGACCTCGAAGGTTGATGACTTCCAGTCGATGCCGCTGAGAGCTTCGAATTGGGCTTCCTCGTCAATTAACCCGGCCGGGTCAATCTCCGGGGCGAAAGTGTGCTGACGAGCAGGCGGGATCAAGTTGAGGGCTTCACAGCGAGGGGTTGGAATCCTCTGATTCTCCGCATCGTAGCCCGGCTGGTACTTGGTCAGATCTGTATCGTTCCCGACGAGGGTGGCCACCGGGCGTACCGCCTTCACGCAAGCCGCGAAGTCCTTCTGATCGAAAGCTGAGCCGTCTTCCTTCAGGCTTGGATATCCAAGGGCGATGTCCGCCGGGTCTAACTCCGGCAGGAATGCCTTGGCCCGGCTCAGTGCGGCGATCGCTCCGGCTCTCGCAGAGGCCCGTCGCAGTTCTTGGATCCGCTGAGGCAGAACGGCGAGCCGGCGCAGGACTTCTGCCAGGTGAGTCGGCACCTCGTTGGATATGGCCACCACAGCTAAGGCACGCTGTGACCCGGTGTAGAGCTGCTCCACCAGGGTATACACGGCCTTTAGCTTGGTGACCACGCTTTGGTTGAGGTTGGCACTTCTGGGACCTGTTTAACAGAATCAGATAAGCCGGCGACGAGGATGAATCATGAGATAAAACATTCTAAACTTGATGAAAGCCGGTGAGGCGACTTACCGAAGATGGCGGCCACCATTTGGGAAACCTGGCGCTTTAGGCCGGAGAGCTCGGTGGTCTTCTCAGAGAGAGCCTTCGCCGCCTATTCCGCCCGGGTCACCAGTGCGGCCTTCTCTTCGGCCCAGGCTTTTCGCTCAGCATCAAACTCGGTCTTCAACTTTTCTTGAGTGGCGATGCTGGATACAAACTTGGCGTTTGCCTTCCGGGTCTCCATCTCCTGCATCTTCAGCCAGTTCTTGAGATCCGCAAGGTCCGCCTCTAGCTTCTTGCCAATAGCCTGCATATATTTCCGGGTTATTAACAATTACTATATAAGTCCCAAGTGTTTTCCAAGCAAAGACACTTGGCACTTGGGGGCTAATGCATATTGAACGTATCTATCTACATACTGCCGGCTCAATTGAGTAAGCCGGAACCTAAGTCTACAACATATTCAATCATAAGTCGTCGACTTGGGGGCTAGCATGGCAAAGGTAACTATGCAGTAAGTAAGAAGACAGCAGAAGGATACCTCAGATTTTTGCTGGATCTGGTTTACCATGGCGACCTCCGCGTCCCGGCTCTTGTGTACTTGGCTGATGTAGCCAGAGACGAGCTCTCCAATGCTCAGATTGGTGTAGTTGGAGAGGTCCAGATTCGCCCGGTGGGGCTGCAGCAACTCCCCCTTAGCGGGGCACTTGGCCAGCACGGTCGGTCTCCCCGGCTCAACAAACTTCGTCCGGGTGATTACCACATCAGGGTCGTCTGCTGGTGGAGCTGAGCCGGAGGCCTACGGGTTAACCGAAGCTTCGGTTGTGGCCTTGGTAGTTCGGGCAGTGGCCTCAGGTGCCGTGTCCGTTGGAGTGGTGGCTTCGGGGGCGGAGGCAGCTGGCGGTTCTTGAGCCGTCACCGCCGGTTCAGGCAAATCCGGCACTCCGGCTGATCTGGTTTTCTTCGCTCTTTTGGTGAGTTTTGCCTGGGCACTGAAAGGACAGAAGTGTTAAGTACACAAAGGGTATGTAAGGACAAGTACAATATGAGATGATTGTTATTACCCGCGCGCGGTCTTGAAAGTCGGAAGACTCGACTGCATAGAGTCGCCCGAAGAAGGGGAGGTCTCCTGATAATTGGAGTCAGAAGAATTGAGTGGCTGACGGATAACACCCGCCAACGGATGGAAAGGGTATAAGTGGGAAAAAACCACAGTTCGGCGCTTCCTTGTTGCATCGGGTAACCCGGCGGAGAGGTCGGTGTCCTTGTTGGTCCGGGTGTGACGCCGGCTTTCATGAACCTGTCGCTTCAAAATAAATTGAGGGTCTTGATAAGCTACAGGATGTGAAAAGCTGACTTTCGGGGTTACCCTTCGGACTTTCAGCTGTGGCAAGGGCTCCGAGTTGGAGGAAAGTGACATTACCTCTTCAACCACCGGGTTACTGGCGCCGGTGTCATCCTGTCAATGAGTGTTGATAAGACGGACAGCAACAAACAACAAATACAGCAAGAACTTAAAAGCTTAGGGGTTACCTCTGACTCGGAGCTGTCGCTTAATTGCATCAGCTCCGAAGCACTAGGTCTGCTTCCTTTTTTGCGAGGGGCGGCTTTCTTGGCGGCTTTCTTCGCCTTCCTGGCCTTCTTGGCCGCCTCTTGGTCATCAGCCTGAAAAATACAATGATGAATTCTTAAAACGATTCAGATGAAAGGTTATATGCAGAAGAAGATAAAAAGTTAAAGTCGGCGGCTTACCGTTGGGGCTGGGTTGGTCTTGCAGAAGGGGGCTAACCCGGTCCTTCCGCAGTCTGCCAGGCTCTCGTTTAAAAGAGCCTTGGTCATCTCCTCTGCAACGTCTTCTGGAAGATCATTGCGGCTGTGTCTCTGAGGATCATCCTTTCGTCCTGTGTACCCACACTAAGCTGGGGCGGCGGCTCAATGGGATCACCCGCCATGAGATCCAGACCCGGACAAGGTCGATTCCGTTCAGACCATTACCCAGGAGAGCTTTGATCTTGTTGATAGTGGGGAGCAGAGGCTGGCGCTCCGCTTGAGTCAGCTTGTCCGACAGTGGGTGAGTCAGCTCCAGACGTGTTGGGCGAAAGCCGGGCAGCGGGCTTTCATCAGCCGGGGACGTATCTTGGCAGTAGAACCAAGTCATGTTCCAGTCCTTTGGGTGGCTCGGCGGCTCTGCATAAGGGAAAAGACAGTCCCTACGCCGCTGGATGGAGATGCCACCTAACTCTAGACTTGGCCCATTGGCACACTCATTCTGACGGTTTAAGTAAAAAAGTTCTCTGAAGAGCAGCAGACTAGGCTCTTCTCCAAGGTAAACCTCGCAGAAGACTTGGAAATTGCAGATGTTGGACACTGAGTTGGGCCCTATGTCTTGGGGCTGCAAGTCGAAGAAATTGAGCACGTCCCTAAAAAACTTTGAGCCGGGCGGTGCGAAGCCCCGGCTCATGTGATCCGCAAAAATCACTACCTCCCCATCCTTTGGCTGTGGCCTCTCTTCTGACGGGTCAGGGGCACGGTAGGACATGATGTCTTTCTTGGGCAGGTATCCTGACTTAACAAAATCAGCTAGGGTCTCGTTGGTGACATTGGACCTCATCCAGTTGCAAGTAATGGGAGCTTTGGGAGGCATGATGAAAGTCGACAGTCTATGACAAAAAAGGAAAAAACGTCCGGGTTAATTATAAACCGGAGATCTACAGTTCAAAGCTAAGGTGGCGGCTTATGAAGGGGACTAATGGTATATACTCAAGTACAGTGGGTTATTTAAAGCTGCAGGGGCATTCAGAATAAGTTGATTATCTACGGCCTTATCACAGTTAAGCCGGAGGATTCTATGAAGCATGGTTTTCTTTAAGCCGGAGGATTCTACGGTGCGTGGTTTCTTTAAACCGGAATTGTAAGCCGCCAAGATTCAATGGTTGCAGTTTTTACTAAGTGTAGTAAAACAGGTTTCACATATGGCAGTAACTTTTTTGGATCAAAATGGTCGGTCCAAAGAAAATTTTCTAGACCTAAAAATACGGACGCAGGGGAGTTCTTGGGCTCGAAGGAGGTTTTTATGCCGTGGAAAGAAGTTTGTTTGCATGCAAAATGGGTGCTAAATGTCTACCGCAGTAAGTTTATACAGATCTAAGATCAACAGGAGCAGTAAGAAAGAAAACTACCGGAGTATGTGGCAATGGCGATGAACACGAAGAACGCGGATGAACCCTACGGTAGATCTATCCTACATGACAAGCAAGACTTACCGGAGCTGGAGAGCCGTGGAGGTTGTCACGTTTCTCTGGTCCGTTCAGGGTGATGCAGCGGCCTGAGTTGGTGACGACGAGGAGACCCGCGGCGGCGACGGCGGCAGAGCTCGAGCAGCACGGGACAGTGAGAGGAAGAAGATGACAGAGAAAGGAGTGTGAGAAGAGCCCGTCGGGCCGGCCTATTTATAAGGCGAGCTCATAAAGCGGGCGCGAGAATCAAGGAGACCGTGGCGTGGTTATCTCCCCCCCCCCCCACGACGCCTCGATTTTTGGGATGACAGTAAAAGCAAAGATCCGTTGCGGATCTGGTGGAGTAAAAAACGGGCTTAATGGAAGATGACGTCACGGCGGATTATCCGGAGTCCAGAGGATGACGTCACGCCGGGTTATGGCCTTCACATAAATGGTAAGCCGGAGATTTTTTCTGTCGAAGAATTGAAGATTGACATGAGCCGGCTCAAATCAATCTGGGGCCTAATGTTGAGGATATAGACCTTAGAGTCACCCGCCAGGAGGGGCCGGGTTACTCATATGGTCGTTGCAAGAAGCCCGGAGCCAAGCTTGAAGACGATGGGCCAGAGATGGGCTTAAGACCCGGATATGGCTTAAGGACCGTAGTTACAATCGTTATTATGGTAGAACTTGTAGTGTAAGGCAAGTATGATGGAGAGTCCGAGCCGGACACTCTTATGAGCCGGCCGGGACTCTGAGGGCTGCTGGGCGTCAGCCTCCCTATATGAAGGGACGACCCGGCAGCGGTTTAGGGGCGACAACAATCTCATCGAGAGCCGGGCATAGCAGTTTAGCTCCCTGGTGATCGTAACCCTAATCAATACCACCTCAACTGGACGTAGGCTTTTACCTTCACCGTAAGGGGCCGAACCAGTATAAACCCTCGTGTTCCTTGTCCCGCATTAACCCCTTCAAGCTTCCTAGTTGCGATGGCTCCACGACTAAGTCCTAGCTCGAGGCCATCTGCCGTGACGATTCCACGACAGAGTTGGTTCAGGAAGTGTCCAATTATTTTCATTAGTCAACATATTATATAATAGCAATTCAGCTTGATCAGCAGTTCTTTCCCTAAAAACACAACCAGCACAACTATCCAGGTGGTCTCTGGAAGCATCGATTAGTCCATTATAAGATATCAAGTATTTCATTTTTCTTGAGAGGATGATCAGGCAAAGCATTAAGTAATTGGAGATGCCTCCCCCAAGCTTGTGAGAGACTCTCTTCTTCAATTTGCACAAAATTATATATTTCCCTTAAAGCAGCTTGTTTCTTATGAGCGGATAAATATTTAGTAGAGAAGTAATAAATCATATCCTGGGGACTACGCGCACAACCAGGATCAAGAGAATTAAACCATGTTTAAGCATCACCCTTTAACGAGAACGGAAATAATTTAAGGATAAAGTAGTAGCGAGTTTTCTCATCATTAGTGAACAGGGTGGCTATATCATTCAATTTAGTAAGATGTGCCAGAACAGTTTCAGATTCATAGCCATAAAAAGGATCAGATTCAACTAAAGTAATTATCTCAGGATCAACAGAGAAATCATAATCCTTATCAGTAACACAGATAGGTGAAGTAGCAAAAGCAGGGTCATATTTCATTCTAGCATTCAAAGATTTTTCTTTCAGCTTAGCTAACAATTTCTTAAGATCATATCTATCATTGCAAGCAAGAAAGCCTCTAGCAGTTTCTTCATCCATAACATAACCCTCAGGCACAACAGGCAATTCATATCTAGGGGGAGAATCTTCACCATCACTTTTATCGATGTTATCAGTTTCAGTAATTTCATTCTCTCTAGCCCTAGCAAGTGGTTCATCAAGAAATTCACCTAATGGCACAGTAGTATCAAGCATAGAAGTAGTTTCATCATAAGTATCATGCAAAGCAGAAGTAGCATCGAGCTAGATGGCAGTTCCTTACTTCCCCTCGTAGTTGAGGGGAAAATCTTAGTTCTTTCATCTTTCAAGTTCCTCATAGTGACCATCATATATAAATGCCAAGTGACTCAAAGAATAGAGATATGCTCCCCAGCAACGGCGCCAGAAAATAGTCTTGATAACCCACAAGTATAGGGGATCGCAATAGTTTTCGAGGGTAGAGTATTTAACCCAAATTTATTGATTCGACACAAGGGGAGCCAAAGAATATTCTCAAGTATTAGCAGTTGAGTTGTCCATTCAGCCACACCTGGATAACTAAATATCTGCAGCAAAGTATTTAGTAGCAAAGTAGTATGGAAGTAACTGTAACGGTAGCAAAAGTAACAGTAGCAGTTTTGTAGTCATTGTAACAGTGGCAACGGCAAAGTAACTAAGCAAAGAACAATATGTGATAAGCTCGTAGGCATTGGATCAGTGATTGATAATTATGCCGGATGCGATTCCTCATGCAATAGTTATAACATGGGTGACACAGAACTAGCTCCAGTTCATCAATGTAATGTAGGCATGTATTCTGAATATAGTCATACGTGCTTATGGAAAAGAACTTGCATGACATCTTTTGTCCTACCCACCCGTGGCAGCAGGGTCCTATTGGAAACTAAGGGATATTAAGGCCTCCTTTTAATAGAGTACCGGACCTAAGCATTAACACTTAGTGAATACATGAACTCCTCAAACTACGGTCATCACCGGTAATGGTCCCGATTATTGTCACTTCGGGGTTAACGGATCATAACACATACTAGGTGACTATAGACTTGGAAGATAGGATCAAGAACTCACATATATTCATGAAAACATAATAGGTTCAGATCTGAAATCATGGCACTCGGGCCCTAGTGACAAGCATTAAGCATAGCAAAGTCATAGCAACATCAATCTCAGAACATAATGGATACTAGGGATCAAATCCAAACAAAACTAACTCGATTACATGGTAAATCTCATCCAACCCATCACCGTCCAGCAAGCCTACGATGGAATTACTCACGCACGGCGGTGAGCATCATGAAATTGGTGATGGAGGAAGGTTGATGATGACGATGGCGACGGATTCCCCTCTCCGGAGCCCCGAACGGACTCCAGATCAGCCCTCCCAAGAGAGATTAGGGCTTGGTGGCGGCTCCGTATCGTAAAACGCGATGAATCCTTCTCTCTGATTTTTTTCTCCCCGAACGTGAATATATGGAGTTGGAGTTGAGGTCGGTGGAGCACCAGGGGACCCACGAGGCAGGGGGCGCGCCCCCACCCTCGTGGACAGGGTGAGGGCCCCCTGGCCTTGATTCTTTCGCCAGTATTTTTTATATATCCCAAAAATATTCTCCGTGAAGTTTCAGGTCATTTCGAGAACTTTTATTTCTGCACAAAAATAACACCATGGCAATTCCTCAAAAAACCTTAAGGCCTCTGGTTCGAAGACGACCAGAAAACCGTCCCAAAGGGGTTAAGCTAAGATTCGAATACGATCATATAGCCCCCAGTGGATTTGGCATTGCCGATCAAGAGGGTACCGACAGCTATGTTCTCTTTGGTTCGAATACGACCTATGTTTGAACAGGAAGCCCCCAAATGACCTTGAGAGTTGTTTAACGATGCTGATTCGAATACTATCCACGTCGGTTCTCAAAGGGGGTTGAACTATGGTTCAAATATGACCATGAAAACTCCCCAATGAGCTCGACAGTGTGCCAATCAAAAGGGTATCAACAGATATGTTCTCTTTGGTTCGAATACGACCTATGTTTGAACAGGAAGCCCCCTAGTGATCATATTTTTTAGCGGCTAGATTCGAATACGATCGTAAGCCGGATCAGCCCCCAAATGACCATGTGAGATCATAATAGAAATAGCAATGACACATTTACCTTTGAGGGGAAAAAAGGACAGAGGTCCTGCTTTATTATTTATCATAATATATACATTGTCATGGAAGTATGTACATTATGAGAGCCGGTGGCTCAAGTGTAATAAGGCCGAAGCTGAGCTATATTCCATGGCCGGCGGGTCTCCTCCTCCGACTTACGTGAATCTTTGTGCTCTCGAACATCGATGAGGTAGTATGACCCGTTGTGCAAGTTTTTGCTGACCACAAAGGGCCCTTCCCAAGGTGGGGATAACTTGTGTGCATCTGTTTGATCCTGGATGAGCCGGAGCACCAAGTCACCTTCCTGAAAGGTTCTGGACTTAACCCGGCGGCTGTGATAGCAGCGCAGGTCTTGCTGGTAAATCGCCGAGCGAGCTGCTGCTATATCACGCTGTTCATCCAACAAGTCAAGAGCATCCTGACGCGCTTGTTCATTGTTCGTCTCAACATAAGCCGCCACACGGGGCGAGTCATGACGGATGTCGCTAGGGAGAACCGCCTCGGCTCCGTAAACCAAGAAGAAAGGCGTATAACCCGTATACCTATTAGGAGTAGTATTGATGCTCCATATCACAGAGGGTAACTCCTCCACCCAACAACCCGGCGTCCGCTGCAAAGGGACCAAAAGACGGGGCTTGATGCCTTTCAAGATTTCCTGATTGGCTCTCTCAGCTTGACCATTGGATTGGGGGTGAGCCACTGATGAAACATCAAGTCGAATATGCTCTCGTTGACAAAATTCTTCCATGGCGCCTTTAGAGAAATTGGTACCATTGTCAGTTATAATGTTGTGTGGGAAACCTAAGCGAAATATCACCTTTTTCATGAACTGAACCGTCGTGGCTGCATCACACTTACTAACTGGCTCTGCCTCAACCCACTTTGTGAACTTGTCAACCGCCACCAAGAGGTGGGTCTTCTTATCCATGGACCTTTTGAAAGGTCCAACCATATCAAGCCCCCAGACCGCAAACGGCCAAGTGATTGGAATCATCCTCAACTCTTGAGAACTTCTGATAACCGTCACATTTACTGACTAAGTCCTCTGCATCAGCATGAGCCGTAAGCCAATAAAAACCGTGACGAAAAGCTTTGGCCACAAGGGATTTTGAGCTGGCATGATGGCCACAATCCCCTTCGTGAATCTCTCGTAAAATTTCTTGCCCTTCCTCCGGGGAAACACAACGCTGAAAAGCCCCAGTGACACTGCGATGGTGCAACTCGCCATTGGCAATTATCATTGACTTCGACCGCCGGGTTATTTGTCTGGCCAAAATTTCATCCTCAGGCAATTCTCCTTGGGTCATGTAAGCCAAGTATGGCACTGTCCAATCTGGGATAACATGAAGAGCCGCCACCAACTGTGCTTCAGGGTCTGGAACAGCCAAGTCTTCCTCTGTAGGTAACTTGACAGAAGGGTTATGCAGAATATCCAAGAAAGTATTAGGCGGCACCGGCTTTCGCTGAGAGCCCAGCCAGCTTAAGGCATCAGCCGCCTCGTTCTTTCTGCGGTCAATGTGCTCTACTTGGTAACCCTGAAAATCTCCGGCAATGGCATCAACTTCACGACGATAAGCCGCCATGAGGGGGTCCTTGGAATCCCACTTGCCTGATACTTGTTGGGCCACCAAATCTGAGTCGCCAAAGCACCTTACCTGGCTTAAGCTCATCTCCTTAGCCATCCGAAGACCATGGAGCAAGGCCTCGTACTCAGCTGCATTGTTAGTACAGGGAAACATCAACCATAGTACATAACAAAATTTGTCACCTCGAGGGGAAACTAACACGACTCCAGCCCCCGAGCCCTCCAATTGCCTGGACCCGTCGAAGTGAATAGTCCAGTATGTGTTATCCGGTTTCTCTTTAGGCATCTGCAGCTCTGTCCAATCGTTGATGAAATCTAACAATGCTTGTGATTTGATAGACGTGCGTGGCACATACTTTAGACCATGAGGCCCAAGTTCAATGGCCCACTTAGCGACTCTTCCTGTGGCTTCTCTGTTTTGGATGATATCTCCTAAAGGAGCAAAACTAACCACAGTGATAGGGTGGCCCTGTAAATATTGCTTAAGCTTCCGGCTTGCCATGAACACCCCATAAACAAGCTTCTGCCAATGTGGATACCATTGCTTGGACTCAATAAGTACTTCGCTGACGTAGTAAACCGGCCGCTGAACCGGATGTTCCTTACCCGCCTCCTTGCGCTCCACCACGATGGCCACACTGACGACTCGTGTGTCAGCGGCTACATACAATAATGTCGTGGAATTGTCACGGCAGATGTCCTCGAGCTAGGACTTAATCGTGGAGCCATCGCAGCTAGGAAGCTTGAAGGGGTTAAGTGGGACAAGGAACACGAGGGTTTATACTGGTTCGGCCCCTTACGGTGAAGGTAAAAGCCTACGTCCAGTTTGAGGTGGTATTGATTAGGGTTTCGATGACCAGGGAACTTAACTGCTATGCCTGGCTCTCGATGAAATCTTTCTTGTCCCTAAACCGCTGCCGGGTCGTCCCTTTATATAGGGAGGCTGACACCCAGCAGCTCTCAGAGTCCCGGCCGGCTCATAAGAGTGTCCGGCTCGGACTCTCAACTATTCTTGCCTTACACTACAAGTTCTACCATAATAATGATTGTAACCACGGGCCTTAAGCCATATCCGGGTCTTAAGCCCATCTTTGGCCCACCGTCTTCAAGCTTGGCGCCGGGCTTCTGGCGATGACCATTATGAGTAACCCGGCCCCCTTTGGCGGGTGACTCTAAGGTCTATATCCTCAACATTAGGCCCTAGATTGATTTGAGCCGGCTCATGTCAATCTTCAATTCTTTCGACAGAAAAAATCTCCGGCTTACCATTTGTGTGAAGGCCATAACCCGGCGTGACGTCATCCTCTGGACTCCGGGTAATCCGCCGTGACGTCATCTTCCATTACGTTCGTTTTTTTACTCCACCAGATCCGCAACGGATCTTATCTTTACTGCCATCCTGAAAATCGAGGCGTTTCATGGGGAGATAACCACGCCACGGTCTCCTCGTTTCTCGCGCCCACTTATGAGCTTGCCCTTATAAATAGCCCGGCCCGACGGGCCTTCAGCCACTCTTCTTCCTCCTCGCGCCACTGTTCCTCCGCTCGAGCTCGAACTACGCCGCCGCCGCCGCACCCCCGGTCTTCGTCAACCTTGACCGCTGCATCACCCTGATTCGGTCCAGACAAACGGCGGCAACCTCCACATCTAATCAGCACCGGTGAGTCCTCGCTACTCCATAGGGCAGATCCGCACTAGGGCTCCGTAGTTCTTCCTCTGTTCTTCATAGTTCATCGCGGCCCTCAGTAGATTTGATTTTTAGTGCCTCTTTTTGATCTTAGTATAGTATAGAACTAGTGCGGCGGCTGTTTAGTACTCATTTCAAATGCAAGTAGGCCTCTTTTTACTGCATAAAGGCCTCATTCGAGCTCAAGAACTTCCCTCGCGTCTGTTTTTAGGTCTAGAAATTTTCTTTTTCTGCCGACCACTTGATCCAAATTATTTACCGCAATGTGTGAAACTTGTTTTCACCACACTTAGTAAAAAACTGCACTCGTTGAGTCATGGCGGGTTACATTTCCGGTTTAAAGAAACCACGTGCCGTAGAATCTTTCGACTCAAAGGAGACCATGCGCCATAGAATTTTCCGGCTCATCTGTGATAGGGCCGTAGACAATCGAATTACTCTCAATACTTCAGGCGGCTTAAATAGCCCGGTGCACTTGGATATATGTCATTAGTCCCCTTCATAAGTCGCCACTTTAACATTGAACTGTAAATTTCCTCCGGCTTATAGTTAAACCGGACGTTTCCTTTTATCATAGGCTGCCGACTTTCACCATGCCTCCCAAAGCTCCTAAAGCCTCCATCACTTGCAATTGGATGAGGTCCAATGTCACCAACGAGACGTTAGCAGATTTTGTCAAGTCTGGCTACCTGCCTAAGAAGGACGTCATGTCCTACCGTGCCCCTGACCCGTTAGAAGAGAGACCACAGCCAAAGGACGGGGAGGTAGTGATTTTTGCGGATGATATGAGCCGGGGCTTCGCACCGCCCGGCTCAAAGTTCTTCAGAGACATGCTGAATTTCTTCGACCTGCGGCCTCAAGACATAGGACCCAACTCAGTGTCCAATATCTGCAACTTCCAAGTGTTCTGCGAGGTCTACCTTGGAGAGGAGCCCAGCCTGCTGCTCTTCAGAGAGCTCTTCTACCTGAACCGTCAGAATGAGTGCGCCAATGGGCCAAGTTTGGAGCTTGGTGGCATCTCCATTCAACGGCGGAGGGACTGCCTTTTCCCTTACGCAGAGCCGCCAAGCCACCCCAAAGACTGGAATCAGACGTGGTTCTATTGCCAAGACACGTCGCCGGCTGATGAGAGTCCGTTGCCCGGCTTTTGCCCCTCGCGTCTGGAGCCGACTCACCCGCTGTCTGACAAGTTAACCCAGGCGAAACGCCAACCTCTGCTCCCTACCATCAACAAGATCAAGGCTCTCCTGGGCAACGGTCTCAACGGAATCGATCTGGTCCGGGTCTGGATCTCCTGGCGGGTGATCCCATTGAGCCACCGCCCCGGCTTAATGTGCGAGTACACAGGCCGAAAGGATGACCCCTAGAGACAAAGCCGCAACGATCTTCCTGAAGATGTTGCAGAGGATATGACCAAGGCTCTCTTGAACGAGAGCCTGGCAGACTGCGGGAGGACCGGGTTAGCCCCCTTCTGCAAGACCAACTCAGCCCCAGCGGTAAGCCGCTGATCTGAGCATCTTATCTTCTTCTGTATATTACTTTCATCTGAATCGTTTTAAGAAATCATCATTGTATTTTTCAGGCTGACGACAAGTTCTGGCGGGTCAAATATGACCATGAGGCGGCCAAGAAGGCCAGAAAGGCGAAGAAAGCCGCTCCCCGTAAGAAGGGAAGTAGGCCAACTGCTTTAGAGCTGATGCAATTAAGCGACGGCTCCGAGTCAGAGGTAACCCCTGAACCTGTAAGCTCTTGCTATATCTGCTATTTATTTCTGTCCACCTTATCCATACTATTCATCAACAGGATGACACCGGCGCAAGTAACCGGTGGTTGAAGAGGTAATGTCACTTTCCTCCGACTCGGAGCCCTTGCCAAGGCTGAAAGTCCGAAGGGTAACCCGGAAAGTAAGCTTTTCACATCCTTTAGCTTATCAAGATCCTCAATTTATTTTGAAGCGACAGGTTGATGAGAGCCGGCGGCACACCTGGACCAACAAAGACACTGACCTTTCCCCCGGGTTACCTGACGCATTGAGGAAACGCTGGACCGAGGTGATCTCAAAGTTGTACCCTTTTCATCCTTTGGCAGGTACCGCTCAACTCTTCTGACTCAAATTATCAGGAAACTTCCCCCTCTTCTGGCGACTCTATGCAGTCGAATCTGCCGGCTTTTAAGACCGTGCCCAGGTAATGATAATCATCTCATGTTGTACTTTGTCTTTACTTACACCATTGTGCTTAACCTTTCTGTATTTTCAGTGCCCAGGCAAAACTTACCAAGAAGGCAAGGAAGAACAAACCGGCCGAAGACTCGGACTTGCCTGAACCAGAGGTAGTCGCTCAAGAGCCACCAGCTGCCTCTGCTCCTGAAGCCGCTGCTCCGACCAACAAGCCCATAGCACAAGCTTCTGCTAACCCGGAGGCCTCTAGTTCGGCTCAACCGGCAGATGACCCGGATGTGGTAATCACATTGACGGAATTTGTTGAGCCGGGGAGGCCTACTGCACTGGCCAAGTGTTCTGCCAAGGGGGAGTTGCTTCAGCCCCGCCGGGTTAATCTGGACCTCACCGACTACACCAACCTGAGCATTGGAGAGCTCGTCTCCGGCTACGTCAGCCAAGTGCACAAGAGCCGGGATGCTGAAATTGCCATGGTGAACCAGATTCAGCAGAAGTCTGAGGTATTATTCTTCTGTCTTCTTACTTACTGCATAGTTACCTTTACCATGCTAGCCCCCAAGTCGACGACTTATGACTGAATATGTTGTAGACTTATGTTCCGGCTTACTCAATTGAACCGGCAATTTGTAGATAGAAACGTTCAATATGCATTAGCCCCCAAGTGCCAAGTACCTTTGCTTGGAAAGTGCTTGGGACTTTTAAGATTGTATAGTAACTGTTCATCTTATGACCCGGAAATGATGCAGGCTGTTGGCAAGAAATTGGAAGCTGACATCTCGGATCTCAAGACCCGTCTGAAGACGCAAGAGACTGAGACCCGGAAAGCAAATGCCAAATTTGTGTCCAGCATTGCTGCGCAAGAAAAGCTGAAGACGGATTTTGACGCTGAACGGAGAGTCTGGGCCGAAGAGAAGGCTACTCTGGTGAGCCGGGCCGAAAAGGCGGAGAAGGCTCTGTCGGAGAAGACCGCCGAACTCTCCGGCTTAAAGCGCCAAGTGTCCCAGATGGTCGCCGCAATCTTCGGTAAGTTATTTCACCGGCTTTCATCAAGTTTAGGATCTTTATATCTCATAACTCAACCTTGTCGGCGGCTTATCTTACTTTGTTAAACAGGTCCCAGAAGCGCCAACCTCAACCAGAGTGTGGTAACCAAGCTGAAGGCCGTGTACACCCTGGTGGAGCAACTCTACACCGGGTCACAGCGTGCCTTGGCCGTGGTGGCCCTGTCCAACGAGGTGCCGACTCACCTGGCGGAAGTTCTTCGCCGGCTCACCGTTCTGCCTCAATGTATCCAAGAGCTGCGACGGGCCTCTGCAAGAGCCGGAGCGATCGCCGCGCTGAGCCGGGCCAAGGCGTTCCTTCCAGAGTTAGACCCGGCGGACATCGCCCTCGGCTATCCAAGTTTGAAAGAAGACGGCACAGCCTTCGACCAAAGGGACTTTGCCGCCTGCGTAAAGATCGTGCGCCCGGTGGCCACCCTCATTGGAAACGACACGGATCTGACCAAGTACCAGCCGGGTTACAATGCGGAAAATCAGAGGATCCCGACCCCGCGCTATGAAGCCCTCAGCTTAACTCCGCCGGCTCGTCAGCACACCTTCGCCCCGGAGATTGACCCGGCGGGGTTAATTGACGAGGAGGCTTAATTCGAAGCTCTGAACGGCATCGACTGGAAGTCGTCGACTTTCCAGGCCTTCGGAACAGCCGGAGGAGAAGAGAGGGACGAGCCGGAGACGTCAACCCAGCAAGCGTCTTAACTCTGCAGGCGGATTATAAAACAATGCTCCACCCTTTTGTACTCGATGAGTCTTGTAATAGAGTAGGACCAACACTTTAACTCTGCCGTGCCATCGTGCACGCGTTGAATGCCGAAGTCCATTGAAGTTGTCTCCTTTATATTTCTCCGGGTCATGATTGATCATTCATTTTCCTTAAGCTCAAAATAGTTGCCTTTAACTATCCTGCATAAAAGGACAAATCACAAGTCTCTAGGTGGCTTACCACACTGAGAATCATATGTTTTAGATATATAACCCGGAATATGAATCAAAAAAGACTGGTCCTCAATTATATCCGTAATACAGTCGTATAACACACTTAGCGGCCTGCAAGCATACTTCCGGTTTAGATAACCCGGGTAATAAGGTTAGTACCTCAATTCCGGTTTACCTGTCTTAATAACTAACATTGTGAATCAATGTTAAGCCGGCAAAGTGAGACCCGGCTGTACACACTTTGAAATAATCAGAAGAAACTTGCTATAAAGCAGAAGAACTTAGGGGCTTCCGGTTCGAATACGACCAGAGACCCGGCTGTACACACTTTGAAATAATCAGAAGAAACTTGCTATAAAGCAGAAGAACTTAGGGGCTTCCGGTTCGAATACGACCAGAGACCCGGCCCAAAGGGGTTATGCTAGGATTCGAATACGATCATATAGCCCCCAGTGGGTGTGGCGATGCCAATCGAGAGGGTACCGACAGCTATGTTCTCTTTGGTTCGAATACGACCCATGTTTGAACAGGAAGCCCCCAAATGACTTAAAATTGTTTAACGACGCTGATTCGAATACGATCTACGTCGGTTCCCAAAGGGGTTAAACTATGATTCAAATATGATCAAAGAAAACCTCCCAATGAGCTCGGCACTTTTCCAATCAAATGGGTATCGACAGCTATGTTCTCTTTGGTTCGAATATGACCCATGTTTGAATAGGAAGCCCCCAAGTGACCTTATTACCTACGGCTAGATTTGAATACGATCATAAGCCAGATCCTCCTTCAAGTTATCATGTTAATCTTGCAATGAAAACAACACGTGCACATTTGGAGGAGAAAAAAGGACAGAGGTCCTGCTTGATTGCTTATCATAATATATACATGGCTGAGAGAAATATGTACATTATGAGAGCCGGTGGCTCAAGTGTAGTAAGGCCGAAGCTGAGCTATGTTCCACGGCCGACGGGTCTCTTCCTCCGACTTACGTGAATCTTTTTGCTCCTGAATGTCAATGAGGTAATATGACCCATTGTGCAAATTCTTGCTGACCACAAAGGGCCCTTCCCAAGGCGGGGATAGCTTGTGCGCATCTGTTTGATCTTGGATGAGCCGGAGCACGAGATCACCTTCCTGGAAGACCCGAGATTTAACCCGGCGACTATGATAACGGCGCAGGTCTTGTTGGTAAATCGCTGAGCGAGCTGCTGCCACATCACGCTGTTCGTCCAACAAGTCAAGAGCATCTTGGCGTGCTTGCTCATTATCCGCCTCAACATAAGCCGCCACTCGAGGCGAGTCATGACGAATGTCACTGGGGAGGACTGCTTCTGCCCCATAAACCATGAAGAAAGGCGTAAAACCTGTAGACCTGTTAGGAGTAGTGTTGATGCTCCATAACACGGAGGGCAACTCCTCCACCCAACAACCCGGCGTCCGTTGCAAAGGGACCAAAAGCCGGGGCTTGATGCCCTTCAGAATCTCCTGATTAGCTCTCTCAGCTTGACCATTGGATTGAGGATGAGCCACCGAGGAAACATCGAGTCGGATATGCTCTCGTTGGCAAAACTCTTCCATGGCGCCTTTGGATAGATTGGTGCCATTGTCAGTTATAATGCTGTGCGGAAAGCCAAAGCGAAAAATCACCTTTTTCATAAATTGAACCGCCGTGGCTGCATCACACTTACTAACTGGCTCCGCTTCAACCCACTTGGTAAATTTGTCAACTGCCACCAAGAGGTGAGTCTTCTTATCCTTGGACCTTTTAAAAGGCCCGACCATATCAAGCCCCCAGACCGCAAAGGGCCAAGTAATTGGGATCATCCTCAGCTCTTGAGCCGGCACATGAGCCCGTCGCGAGAACCTTTGGCAACCATCGCATTTACTGACCAAGTCCTCCGCATCAGCATGAGCCGTCAGCCAATAAAAACCATGACGAAAAGCCTTGGCCACAAGAGACTTTGAGCCGGCGTGATGGCCACAATCCCCTTCATGAATCTCACGCAAGATCTCTTGACCTTCCTCAGGGGAGACACAACGCTGGAATGCCCCCGTAACACTGCGGTGATGCAACTCGCCATTGATAACAATCATTGACTTAGCCCGCCGGGTTATTTGTCTGGCCAGAGTTTCATCCTCAGGCAACTCTCCACGGGTCATGTAAACAAGATAGGGCATTGTCCAGTCCGGTATGACGTGGAGAGCCGCCACCAGTCGTGCCTCCGGGTCAGGGACAGCCAAGTCTTCCTCTGTAGGCAGCTTAACAGAAGGGTTATGCAGAACATCCAGGAAAGTATTAGGCGGCACCGGCTTTCGCTGAGAGCCCAGCCGGCTTAGGGCATCAGCCGCCTCGTTCTTCCTGCGATCAATGTGCTCTACTTGGTAGCCCTGAAAGTGCCCAGCAATGGCATCAACTTCGCGGCGATAAGCCGCCATGAGAGGGTCCTTAGAGTCCCATTTGCCTGATACTTGTTGAGCCACCAAATCTGAGTCACCGAAGCACCTTACCCGGCTCAAGCTCATCTCCTTAGCCATCCGAAGACTGTGGAGCAGGGCCTCGTACTCAGCTGCGTTGTTGTTACAAGGAAACATCAATTGTAGCACATAATGGAACTTATCACCCTTAGGGGAAGCCAGTACGACTCCAGCCCCCAAGCCCTTCAACTGCCTGGACCCATCAAAGTGAATAGTCCAATATGTGTTATTCGGCTTTTGCTCGGGCACTTGTGACTCTGTCCAATCATTGATGAAATCCACCAAGGCCTGAGATTTAACAGCAGTGCGTGGCACGTATTTGAGACCATGAGGTTCGAGCTCTATAGCCCACTTAGCCACTCTCCCTGTGGCCTCTCTGTTTTGAATGATATCACCAAGAGGGGCAGAACTGACCACAGTGATGGGATGACCCTGGAAATAATGCTTAAGCTTCCGGCTCGCCATGAACACACCATAAACAAGCTTCTGCCAATGTGGATACCGCTGTTTGGACTTGATGAGCACTTCGCTGACATAATAAACCGGCCGCTGAACCGGATGCTCCTTACCCTCTTCCTTGCGCTCCACCACCACAGCTACACTGACGGCTCGTGTGTTCGCCGCCACGTATAGTAATAAGGGCTCCTTATCAACCGGAGCAGCAAGGACCGGGGGCTCTGCCAGTTGCTTCTTAAAATCCTCAAAAGCAGTATTAGCCGCATCATTCCAAACAAAGTTATCAGTTTTCTTCATCAACTGATATAATGGCATGGCCTTCTCACCCAAACGGCTTATAAACCGGCTTAAAGCAGCGATGCGACCCGCCAAGTGCTGAACGTCATTTATACACGCCGGCTTAGCCAGGGAGGTGATGGCCTTGATCTTCTCCGGCTTAGCTTCAATACCTCTGTCAGAAACCAAGAAACCCAAGAGTTTGCCTACAGGAACACCAAAAACACACTTGGCCGGGTTAAGCATCATCTTGTAAACACGGAGATTATCAAAAGTTTCCCTCAAATCATCTATCAGGGTTTCCTCCTTCATGGATTTAACCACAATATCGTCCACATAAGCATGAACATTGCGCCCAATTTGGTTATGAAGACAGTTCTGCACGCAACGCTGATAAGTCGCCTGTGCACACTTGAGTCCAAAGGGCATGGACACATAGCAGAAGGCTCCAAAGGGAGTGATGAACGCCGTCTTCTCCTGGTCCTTAACTACCATTTTAATCTGATGATATCCGGAATAAGCATCCAAGAAACTTAAGCGCGCACAACCTGCCGTAGCATCAATAATTTGATCAATACGGGGAAGGGCAAAAGGATCAGCCGGACACGCCTTGTTTAAGTCCGTGTAGTCCACACACATCCGCCAAGTGTCGTTCTTCTTGAGTACGAGGACCGGGTTAGCTAACCATTCTGGGTGAAAGACTTCAACAATAAACCCGGCCGCCAAGAGCCGGGCCACCTCTTCGCCAATAGCTTTCCTCCTCTCTTCATTAAACCGCCGAAGGAATTGCCTGACCGGCTTAAATTTCGGATCAACATTGAGGGTGTTCTCAGCAAGTTCTCTAGGTACACCTGGCATGTCAGACGGCTTCCATGCAAAAATGTCCCTATTCTCACGGATGAACTCGATGAGCGCGCTTTCCTATTTTGGATCCACATTGGCACTTATGCTAAACTGCTGAGATGAATCTCCTGGAACAAAATCAACAAGCTTAGTTTCATCAGCCGACTTAAATTTCATCGCCGGCTCATTTTCTGTAGTCGGCTTTTTCAGAGAGGTCATATCTGTTGGGTCAACATTGTCTTTGTAAAACTTCAACTCCTCTGTTGCACAAACAGATTCTGCATAAGCTGCATCGCCTTCCTCACACTCCAGAGCCACTTTCCGGCTGACGTGAACCGTAATGGTCCCATTGTGACCTGGCATCTTGAGCTGTAAGTACACATAACACGGCCGTGCCATGAACGTGGCGTAAGCCGGCCGCCCAAATATGGCATGGTACGGACTTCTTATCTTAACCACCTCAAAGGTCAATTTCTCCACCCTGTAGTTGTTCTCATCTCCAAAGGCCACTTCCAACTCGATCTTGCCGACTGGATAAGCCGACTTACCAGGTACCACACCGTGGAAAATAGTGTTGGACCGGCTGAGGTTCTTATCAATCAACCCCATACGACGGAACGTCTCATAATAGAGGATGTTGATGCTGCTGCCTCCATCCATGAGCACCTTAGTGAACATATATCCTCCCACCTGAGGAGCCACCACTAAGGCCAAGTGGCCCGGGTTATCCACCCGGGGAGGGTGATCCTCCCTACTCCGCACTATAGGCTGCTCAGACCACCGCAAGTAGCGTGGAACCGCCGGCTCAACAGCATTCACAGCCCTCTTATGAAGCTTCTGATCTCGCTTACACAGACTGGTGGTAAATACATGATACTGTCCACCGCTAAGCTGCTTTGGATTGGTCTGATAACCCCCTACTGCTGTTGATGACCCTGGCCAGACTGTTGATTAAAGCCCCCTTGACCGTTCTGTGGATTAGAATTTGAGCCGGCGAGGGCACCGGGTTTCCTGCTCCAGCAGCAGGGTTCTGAACAGGATGCGCACCGGCCATGAAGATTCCAACCCGGCTTGGCGGCTCAAACGGGTCCGGAATACTGTCACCATCGGAACAACCTATGAGCCTGCCATCTTGAAGTTGATACAACGAGTTTGACTCATCTGTGGTCGACTCGCCATCAGAGCCGGCGGTCGTCTCATCACCGGATCCAGATCGATCAGAGAGCCCTCCATGGATACAGCCCACAAAAGCATGCCTTAAGGCAGGCCGGGCCCGGGCGGGTCGTGCACGCCGAGCCGACTCGATGAGATCGGCGCAGAGATCCGGCTCAGGGCCCGGCTCACCAATCTTGCCAATGAAAACATGAATTCCGCCGAAGGGGACCCGGTACTCGTACTCAATTGAGCCGGCGTCGGGGGCCCAGTTTCCATCGTCGATGTAGAGCTTGCCGCAACGACTCTTGGTCATCCGGCCCACAGCGTATCCCTTGAGCCCTTCGAAGCTGCCCTTCAAGAACTCAAATCCACCATGCGCTGGCCCCACGGTGCGCGCCAACTGTCGTGGAATTGTCACGGCAGATGTCCTCGAGCTAGGACTTAATCGTGGAGCCATCGCAGCTAGGAAGCTTGAAGGGGTTAAGTGGGACAAGGAACACGAGGGTTTATACTGGTTCGGCCCCTTACGGTGAAGGTAAAAGCCTACGTCCAGTTTGAGGTGGTATTGATTAGGGTTTCGATGACCAGGGAACTTAACTGCTATGCCTGGCTCTCGATGAAATCTTTCTTGTCCCTAAACCGCTGTCGGGTCATCCCTTTATATAGGGAGGCTGACGCCCAGCAGCTCTCAGAGTCCCGGCCGGCTCATAAGAGTGTCCGGCTCGGACTCTCGACTATTCTTTAAGTTCTACCATAATAATGATTGTAACCACGGGCCTTAAGCCATATCCGGGTCTTAAGCCCATCTTTGGCCCACCGTCTTCAAGCTTGGCGCCGGGCTTCTGGCGATGACCATTATGAGTAACCCGGCCCCCTTTGGCGGGTGACTCTAAGGTCTATATCCTCAACAAATAATAAGGGCTCATTATCAACAGGAGCAGCAAGAACTGGCGGTTCAGCTAACTGTCTTTTCAAATCCTCAAAGGCGGTGTTGGCAGCATCACTCCAGACAAAGTCATCTGTTTTCTTCATCATCTGATACAGCGGTATGGCCTTTTCACCCAACCGGCTTATAAATCGACTTAAAGCAGGTATCCGACCCGCCAGACGTTGGACGTCATTTATACACGCCGGCTTAGCCAGAGAGGTGATTGCCTTGATCTTCTCTGGGTTAGCTTCAATGCCTCTATGAGAAACCAGAAAACCCAAGAGCTTGCCTGCAGGAACACCAAAGACACACTTGGCCGGGTTAAGCATCATCTTGTAGACCCGGAGATTACCAAAGGTCTCCCTCAGATCGTCTATCAAGGTCTCCTTTTCTCTGGATTTTACCACAATATCATCCACATAGGCATGAACGTTGCGCCCAATCTGATTATGAAGACAATTCTGTACGCACCGCTGGTAAGTCGCCTGGGCGCTCTTGAGCCCAAATGGCATAGACACATAACAGAAGGCTCCAAAAGGGGTAATGAACGCCGTCTTCTCTTGGTCCTTAACTGCCATTTTGATCTGATGGTATCCAGAGTAAGCATCCAAAAAACTTAAACGCTCACAACCCGCCATAGCATCAATAATTTGATCAATACGGGGGAGAGCAAAAGGATCAGCCGTACAAGCCTTGTTCAAATCCGTATAATCCACACACATATGCCAGGTGCCGTTCTTCTTGAGCACGAGCACCGGGTTAGCTAGCCATTCTGGATGAAAGACTTCAACGATGAACCCGGCCGCCAAGAGCCGGGCCACTTCCTCACCAATGGCTTTCCGCCTCTCCTCATTAAACCGCTGGAGAAATTGCTTGATTGGCTTAAATTTTGGATCAATATTAAGAGTGTGCTTAGCGAGTTCTCTCGGTACACCCGGCATGTCAGAAGGTTTCCATGCAAAGATGTCCCGGTTCCCACGGATGAACTCGATGAGCGTGCTTTCCTATTTAGGATCCAGATTGGCACTGCTGCTGAACTGCTTAGATGAGTCGCCTGGCACAAAGTCAATAAGCTTAGTCTCATTGGCCGACTTAAATTTCATTACCGGCTCATGCTCCGTGGTCGGCTTTTTCAAAGACGTCATATCTGCCGGGTCAACATTATCCTTGTAAAACTTTAATTCCTCTGTCGCACAAACAGATTCAGCGTAAGCAGCGTCACCTTCCTCGCACTCCAAGGCTATCTTTCGGCTGCCATGAACCGTAATGGTCCCATTGTGACCCGGCATCTTGAGCTGCAAATATACGTAACACGGCCGTGCCATGAACTTGGCGTAAGCCGGCCGCCCAAATAAAGCAAGGTACGGGTGTAACACCCCGCATGTAACTTGCCATATTTGTAACTCCGACTCTTGCCATTTTCGGCTATGTGATATGTTTTTCCCTCCGTTGTCAGGTTTTGTCTTTCGTTTTGTATTTTGTCATGTCATGCATTTTCATATCATGTCATCATGTGCATTGCATTCACATACGTGTTCGTCTCATGCATCCGAGCATTTTCCCCGTTGTCCGTTTTCCAATCCGGCGCTCCTATCTCCTCCGGTGCACCCCTCTTGTTTTCTTTCGTGTGCGTGTGTCAAACTTTCTCGGAATGGACCGAGACTTGTCAAGTGGTCTTAATATACAACCCGGAGACTACCGGTCAAGTTTCGTTCCATTCGGAGGTCGTTTGGTACTCCAACGGTTAACCGGGCATCCGCAAAGTCCATTTGAGTATCCAGCAAAAAACCCCTCTAAAACCAGCCCAAAACCCACCAAACTCTCTTCCATGCTCTAGGTCGTTCGATCACGATTGTGTGGGCAAAAACCGCACCTCATTTGGAGCCTCCTAGTTCCCTCTACCTATAAATATGTGGGCATCCCGAATTACAACCGCAGTCTAACCATAGCCCTCGTCCCACTCCGCCGCTGGACACGTCCAACCGCCCCGCCGCGGGCCTGCGAAGCCCGTAGCGGGCCCGCCCGAGCCAGCTGCCGCCTCCTCCTGTGCCCGCGCCGCCGCCCACCCGCG
>NC_057799.1:440752635-440762111 GCF_018294505.1 Triticum aestivum
CTGAGCCGAGCTCGAGCTCCCTCGACCTCCCCCAGATCCGATCGCCCGAGTTACAGTACGCGTTGACTTCGTCCCCCCCCCCTTTTCTTCCAAGCCCTGAAATCTTATCAGTATATGCACTTGTTCCCGATGCCGTAACTTCTTGCATTTAGCTCTTATTCGCGCGTGTAATATGTCAAATTGTTCGTCTCGTGATGCTCTTCATTTTGTTCAATTGCACCATGTTCATTAGAGGTCATCTTGATGCCCAAATCTTCATTGGAAGAGGGCTAGTTGCTGTTATTCTCTGGTTCATAACAGAACTTGGAGATTTGTCATTTTTGTATCATTTATTCTGTGCATCTTTTGAGCATGAGCTCTACATGTGTTTTGAAGTATACCATGCCATCTTTCCAGTGGTGTAGTCCATGTATTTTTGTGATCTCTGTGGTGACTAGGACAAGCATGCAAAATAGGCCCCGTGATATTTCTGATTTCAGGGACTTGGTGATTTCTCCAAGTCTGTCTGCTGTAATTTTGTTGCCATGTAAACTTGATGCTACAGAGAGATACATGCATATTTTGGAGATGTTCAGTAAGGATGTTTTGTCGCTATAGTTGTAGTTGACCCATTCCTGCAATGGTTTGCAATTTTAGAGTAACATAGCATGACTCAATCTTGCTCTACTTTTGCTATAAAATATTTCCGGCAGATTCTTAACATGATATGCATTTTTGCCAAGCTTATTGTAGTTGACCCATACATGCTATGCAATTGTTCTTGCCATGGATAGCTTCATAAACATGCCATCTTGCTGTAGGTATGCTTGGTTTGTCATGCTTTACTCTGTAGTGAGTGCATCAAGCTCACAAAGAGGCCTACATATTAATATTTCTGCCATGCTCTGTTTTCTGCTAAGTCTGAAACCTGATAACGAAACTTGCTATGTTTACATGCTTGCCATCATATCTTCTGGTCCTTTTTGGCTTATGGTCAGTAAGGGACTTTTGTCATGTGCATTTAGTAGAACACTACCATGCCTTGTTTGCTATGTTAAGTTTCTGTAGCATGTCGATTTCGTGCTCTGAACATTGCTACCTGATGCTGATTTCTGCCATGTCCAGTTTTTCACAAGTCTGTGAACCTGTAATCTTTTGCACTTTTGCCATGCTTGTTTGAGCTTGATATGTTGTGAACTAGCCGTAGCTCAGTGTCCATCTTTTGTCAAGAATCTCCTGTAGATTACTGCCATGTGCTTTGTTGCTATGTTGGGGTGCTGTAGCATTGTTACTTGTTGCATTTTAAGTGCTATCTTGCTGTTTATCGCAGATTAGTGTCATTCTTGTTTTGCTTGCCATTTGCAAACCGTGCATCCGATTCCGGTGATCTTTATATCGATTT
Source organism: Triticum aestivum (assembly GCF_018294505.1). NCBI lineage: Eukaryota > Viridiplantae > Streptophyta > Magnoliopsida > Poales > Poaceae > Triticum > Triticum aestivum. The sequence goes on from NC_057799.1 coordinate 440,754,017, forward strand.
CGACCGAAATCATCTTTCCAGTGGCATGCTTGGTTTGCCTAGTTACTGCCATGTTCATCTTTTTCCTTCCGGAGCACGCATATGCATCGCATATCATATCTTGCATATCATACATGTTTTGCATCATGTTGCTTGCGCATTTCTCGTTGTTGATTGTGGTTCCGTTTGTTTGTGATCTTGTCTTGGGTAGAGCCGGGAGACGAGTTCGTGTACGAGGAACCTGTCGAGTACGCTTACGAGGATCAAGCTTTCGTCAACTCTGAGAATCTTGCAGGCAAGATGACCACCCCTCGAAATCACTTCTATCTTTGCTATGCTAGTTGTTCGCTCCATTGCCATGCTCGCTACCTATCACTTGCTATATCATGTCTCCTATTTTTAGCCATGTCAGCCTCTAACCATCCTCTCCTAGCAAACCGTTGTTTGGCTATGTTACCGCTTTTGCTCAGCCCCTCTTATAGCGTTGCTAGTTGCAGGTGACGTTGAAGTTTGTTCCATCTCGGAACATGGATATGTTGGGATATCACAATATGTCTTATTTAATTAATGCATCTATATATTTTGGTAAAGGGTGGAAGGCTCGGCCTTATGCCTGGTGTTTTGTTCCACTCTTGCCGCCCTAGTTACTGTTATACCGGGATTATGTTCCTTGAGTTTGCGTTCCTTACGCGGTCGGGTGATTTATGGGACCCCCTTGACAGTTCGCCTTGAATAAAACTCCTCCAGCAAGACCCAACCTTGGTTTTACCATTTGCGACCTATACCTTTTTCCCCCGGGTTTCTAGAGCCCGAGGGTCGTCTCTATTTTAAACCCCCGGGCCAATGCTCCTCTGAGTATTGGTCCAAACTGTCAGTCGCCGGTGGCCACCAGGGGCAACTCTGGACTGGCCTAACGGAAGCTTGGACAATCCGGTGTGCCCTGAGAACGAGATATGTGCAGCTCCTATCGGGATTTGTCGGCACATTCGGGCGGCTTTGCTGGTCTTGTTTTACCATTGTCGAGATGTCTTGTAAACCGGGATTCCGAGACTGATCGGGTCTTTCCGGGAGAAGGTTTATCCTTCGTTGACCGTGAGAGCTTATGATGGGCTAAGTTGGGACACCCCTGTAGGGTATTATCTTTCGAAAGCTGTGCCCGCGGTTATGAGGCAGATGGGAATTTGTTAATGTCCGGTTGTAGATAACTTGTCACCTGACCCAATTAAAATACACCAAGTGCATGTGTAACCGTGATGGTCTCTTCTCGGCGGAGTCCGGGAAGTGAACACGGTCTTTGTTATGTTTGACGTAAGTAGGTGTTCAGGACCTCTTCTTGGTCATTGCTAGATGACGTCCGTTCCGTTGCTTCTCTTCTCGCTCTCATATGCGCAAGTTAGCCACCATATATGCTTTTGCCGCTGTAGCTCAACTTCTCTGCACCATCCTTTTCTACAAGCTTAAATAGTCTTGATCTCGCGGGCGTGAGATTGCTGAGTCCCCGTGACTCACAGATTCTACCAAAACAGTTGCAGGTGCCGACGATGCCAGTGCAGACGATGGCGTCGATCTCAAGTGGGAGTTCGACGAGGAACGTGGTCGTTACTATGTGTCTTTTCCTGATGATCAGTAGTGGAGCCCAGTTGGGACGATCGGGGATCTAGCATTTGGGGTTGTCTTATTTTCATCTGGTTTTTGACCGTAGTCGGTCTATATGATTATATTTTGGATGATGTATGAATGATATTTACGTATTGTGTGAAGTGGCGATTGTAAGCCAACTCTTTATCCCATTCTTGTTCATTACATGGGATTGTGTGAAGATGACCCTTCTTGCGACAAAACCACTATGCGGTTATGCCTCTAAGTCGTGCCCCGACACGTGGGAGATATAGCCGCATCGTGGGTGTTACAAGTTGGTAATCAGAGCCATCCCCGACTTAGGAGCCCCCTGCTTGATCGAATCGCTGGCGTTGTTGAGTCTAGAAGAAAAATGTTTTGAGTCTTAGGATTATATATATCGGAGAGTAGGATTCTTTTTACTCCTCAGTCCCTTCGTCGCTCTAGTGAGGTCTCCTGACGTAGAAGTTTTGACTACTCTCTCCTCAAATTTCACTAAAAAAAATTAGGATCACGCGGGTATCTTGGAATCGTTCCGATGGATTTGTGACGAGAACATTGTTCTTGGTGCCTCCTGTCATTTAGGGGTTGTGGCAGTGTCCCGGGGAGTTGAGCTCCGAGGTGTTGTCGTCACAATTTTATCGTTGCAGTTCTGGAATACCTGAGTTTCGCCGACATCGAAATCTCTTTTATGCAGTTGTTGGTGAGATCACCTCGACGCCACCCAGTACTGGGGCAGGAGTTCGGGAGTATTGCCATAACTTGTATAACGGATGTTTTTCGAAGGTTGAGGTAAACGATTTCCGAAGGTTTCTTGGTTATGTGTTGACGGATGGATACAGCTGGATCTAGGGATTGCTAGTTTGGGCGATATATATTTTGTGTCCCCTGTATCCCCTACACCAGATTGCATAACCAGAAAGTTTCGGGAGTTTATAAGTGGGAATTCAAGTAGCCTTAGGATATCTTTCCGACAGATGCATGATATGAGATTGGGGATCGACGTCTAGTGGTCCGCCTTTCCACGGTTGATTTTACAGTGGTCTCGTTGTGTCTTAAAGGGTCCATGGCTTTGCCGACTCGGGGACGCTTCGTATGTCATGTGCACAGCCTTGTACATGATGGTGCTGTACGATTGAGCCCGTGTGGGCCCCACCATGAAAGCTTCGGACGAAATATCTATCATATGTTTGTTCCGGCTTATTTTGCAAGCCAATACTTTGTTTTATTTTGTATTGTGGTATTCGAGTTGCTTCGAATTCATATGTTCATTCCATATCTTTTTCAAGTGGCTTCTCAACTTATGGAAGTGTGATGATTTACTATGGAATTCATTCATTCATCTTCGTTCGAATGTTTATTGTGAAGACTATATGTTGCAATTTCTGTCCGTTGATTCTACTTATCTTTTTATCTATCAAGATGCTAACGGATGTCACCCTCTTCAGGATGGCTCCGCCAACGCGTCAGAATCCGGATCGCAATGAAGGGAGTCAAGCGAACCCTCCGCCACCACCTCCACCTCCGGAGGCATGGCAAGCAATCATGGCAGCCACCAACGCCAATGCTCAGATGATTCTGCAACTCTTGCAAGAACGTACTCAAGGGCAAGGCAATCAAGGTCAAGGCAACAATCAGTTTCACTTTGCCACTCTCAACCAGTTTCTCGCAAATCAGCCCAAGTCTTTCAGCTACTGTGCCGAGGCCACAGATGCCGGTGATTGGCTCGTGGACATCAACAAGCATTTTGAATGTAGCAATGTCAGGCCTGAGGACTTTGTCAAGTTCGCTTCTTTCCAGCTCAAGGACCAAGCTGCTGATTGGTATCAACAATACAAAGATTCCAGAGGAGGTCGTGTGATCACTTGGACTGACTTCTGTCGGGACTTCAAAGCGCACCACATTCCACAAAGTGTTGTTGAGAGCAAGCGTGAGGAGTTCCGCAATCTCAAGCAAGGAAACATGTCTGTGTATCAATACAACATTCAGTTTCAGAAACTTGCTCGCTTCGCTAAACAAGACGTTCCTGATGAGAAGAGCATGATCTATCACTTCAGAGGTGGCCTTAAAGAGGATCTGCAGTTAGCTCTCGTTCTTGTTGAGCCTACTCACTTTGATCAATTCTACAATATGGCACTGAAGCAAGAGGCTGCTCAGCTCAAGTGTGAGGCTTCTAAGAAAAGAGTCAGAGACGCAGTTCGGTCTTCTTCTTCCTCACTTGTGACAGCTAAGCAACAGAAGTTCTGGTTGCCTCCTCCTCCTCCATTTCGTCAGCCTTATCAGCAGAAGAACAAAGGTGGCCATGGTTCTTCAAACTCTTCCAACTCTGGCTATCAGAACAAGTCTCAGAATCAAGCTCCAAAGTCCAATGCTCCTTATCACCGTCCACTCTCAGAGGTGACTTGCAACAAATGTCAGCAGAAAGGTCACTATGCTAACAAGTGCTTCAACCAGAGGCGTCTTCCTCCTCCTCCTCCTGTCAGATCTTCCAGCAATGCAGTGGTCAAGCATAATCCAAAGTATGCAAAGGTGAACATGATGAATGCAGCCCAAGCGGAGGATTCTACTGATGTGATAATGGGTAATCTTCCTGTTAATGATATTCCTGCAAAAGTTCTTTTTGATACTGGTGCATCGCTTTCTTTCATATCAAGACCTTTTGCATCCAAGCATGAATTGCATTTCCAAGGATTGCCTAGGCCGTTAGCAGTTGTCTCTCCGGGCAAATGCATGAATGCAAGTTCCATGGTTCCGAATGTTACCATCAAGATGGGCGACTATAAATTCCAGTCTTCTCCAATTGTTCTTGGTGACTCGGATATTGATCTTATTCTCGGGATGGACTGGCTTTCTAAGCACAAGGCTCAACTTGATTGTGCTGCCAGGGAAATTCAATTGACACACTCGTCTGAGGATGTGATTGTTTTTGCCGCTCATGATGAAACCATTCGGTTTTTCTCTCTCAATGAGAAGGGCGAATTGGATGCCATCTCTCAAATTCCAGTCGTTTGCGAGTATCAAGATGTCTTTCCAGAAGAGCTTCCGGGTATGCCTCCTCATCGGCCAGTTGAGTTCGTTATCGAACTAGAGCCTGGCACTGAACCCGTTTGCAAGCGTCCATACAAGCTTGGACCCAACGAGCTGAAGGACTTGAAGAAGCAGCTCGATGAACAAGAACGTCTGGGTTTGATCAGACCGAGTTCCTCTCCATGGGGTTGTGGTGTTCTTTTTGTCAAGAAGAAGGATGGCACGGACCGACTTTGTGTCGACTACCGTCCATTGAACAAGAAGACAATCAAGAACAAGTATCCACTTCCCAACGTCAATGAGCTATTTGAGCAACTCAAAGGCGCTAAAGTATTCTCGAAGCTTGACCTTCGTATGGGTTATCATCAGATTCGCATTCGTGAAGAAGATATTCCCAAGACAGCATTCAGAACAAGCTTTGGTTCTTATGAATATACTGTCGTGTCTTTCGGCCTTGTCAATGCTCCTCCAGTGTTCTCTCGGATGATGAATTTCATCTTCAACCCCTATACCAATGAATTTGTTCTGGTATATCTCGATGATATCTTGGTCTTCTCCAAGAATAAGCAGGATCATGCCAAACATTTGCGATTGGTGCTCGACAAGCTCAGAGAGTATCAATTCTATGCGAAGTTCTCCAAATGTGAGTTTTGGCTCGATGAAGTTCTTTTCCTTGGTCACATCATCTCTGCCAAAGGCATCGCTGTTAACCCCGAGAAGGTGTCCGCAGTTCTGGATTGGGAACCTCCTCAGAATGTCAAGCAGCTCCATAGTTTTCTGGGTCTTGCAAGCTATTGCCGAAGATTCGTTGAGAATTTCTCCAAGATTGCAAAGCCTCTTTCCAATCTCCTTCAGAAGCATGTGAAGTATGTCTGGTCTCCTGAGTGTGACGTTGCTTTCAACACTCTCAAAGAGAAACTAGTCACAGCTCCTGTCTTGACTCCTCCTGATGAATCCAAGCCGTATGAAGTTTTCTGTGATGCTTCTCTCCAAGGTCTCGGTGCTGTGTTAATGCAAGAGAAGAAAGTTGTGGCCTATACCTCTCGGCAGTTGAAGCCCAACGAGAAGAACTACCCCACTCACGATCTTGAGTTGGCGGCAGTTGTCCATGCATTGATTACGTGGAGACATCTCTTGTTGGGAAGACAAGTGGACATTTTCACTGATCACAAGAGTCTCAAGTATATTTTCACTCAGCCCAACCTCAACCTCAGGCAGACTCGATGGGTCGAAATGATTCAAGAGTACAATCCGAGTATTGAATATACTCCAGGCAAGGCTAATGTCATTGCAGATGCTTTAAGCAGGAAAGCTTATTGCAACAGCTTAATTCTCAAGCCTTTCCAGGTGAAGAAGGTGAAACGTGGTATCGACAAGGGTCTTTCCAAATACAAGTGCTATCGCATTGATGACAGAGACACGTTGTTCTTCGAGGACCGGACTGTGGTTCCTAAAGGTGATCTAAGGAAAGTCATAATGAACGAAGCGCACAATTCTCCCCTGTCCATTCATCCTGGAAGTACGAAGATGTATCATGACCTCAAGCAGTCGTATTGGTGGACTCGAATGAAGCGAGAAATTGCTCAATTCGTGAATGAATGTGATGTCTGCCGAAGGGTGAAAGCAGAACACCAACGACCAGCTGGTCTCCTCCAACCTCTTCCTATCCCAGAATGGAAGTTTGATCATATCGAAATGGACTTCGTGACTGGATTTCCAAAGTCCAAGCGCGGAAATGACGCTATCTTCGTTGTCATCGACAAGCTCTCTAAAGTGGCTCATTTCCTTCCTATCAAAGAATCCATCACAGCCTCTCAGCTGGCAGAGCTCTACTCCTCCAGAATTGTCTCCTTGCACGGCATTCCACAATTGATTTCTTCAGATCGTGGAAGCATCTTCACCTCTAAGTTCTGGGACTCCTTCCAGAAGGCCATGGGCACAAATATTCGCTTCAGCACAGCTTTCCATCCTCAAACTAGTGGCCAAGTCGAGCGAGTCAATCAAATTCTTGAAGATATGCTCAGGGCTTGTTTCATTTCCTTTGGCATGAAATGGGAAGATTGTCTTCCTTATGCTGAATTCTCCTACAACAACAGCTTCCAAGCGAGTTCGGGCAAGGCCCCATTCAAGATTCTCTATGGCAGAAAGTGCCGTACTCCTCTCAATTGGTCAGAGACTGGAGAACGCCAACTTCTTGGCAATGACTTAATCACTAAAGCTGAAGAAATGTGTAAAGTCATCCGTGATAATCTCAAAGCCGCGCAATCACGTCAGAAGAGTTACTATGACAGTAAGCACCGTGATTTGGCTTTCGAGATCGGAGACCATGTCTACCTCTGCGTCTCTCCAATGAAAGGCACTCGTCGCTTCGGTATCAAAGGGAAGCTTGCCCCTAGATACGTGGGTCCTTTCAAGATCATTGGCAAAAGAGGCGACCTCGCCTATCAACTTGAGCTTCCTTCCAACTTCGCGAACGTGCATGATGTGTTCCGCGTGTCACAGCTCCGCTAGTGCTTCAAGACGCCTGAGCGCACTATCAATTTCGAAGAGATTGACCTCCAAGAAGATTTGTCTTATCATGAGCACCCAGTTGCTATTCTTGAAGAAACTGAGCGCAAGACTCGCAACAAGTCTATCAAATTCCTGAAAGTGAAGTGGTTGCACCATTCCGACCGGGAAGCCACCTGGGAACGCGAGGACCATCTCCGTTTCGAATATCCGGAGTTCTTCCAGTCCTAGATCTCGGGACGAGATCCTCTCGTAGTGGTGGAGTGTTGTAACACCCCGCATGTAACTTGCCATATTTGTAACTCCGACTCTTGCCATTTCCGGCTATGTGATATGTTTTTCCCTCCGTTGTCGGGTTTTGTCTTTCGTTTTGTATTTTTGTCATGTCATGCATTTTCATATCATGTCATCATGTGCATTGCATTCGCATATGTGTTCGTCTCATGCATCCGAGCATTTTCCCCGTTGTCCGTTTTCCAATCCGGCGCTCCTATCTCCTCCGGTGCACCCCTCTTGTTTTCTTTCGTGTGCGTGTGTCAAACTTTCTCGGAATGGACCGAGGCTTGTCAAGTGGTCTTAATATACAACCCGGAGACTACCGGTCAAGTTTCGTTCCATTCGGAGGTCGTTTGGTACTCCAACGGTTAACCGGGCATCCGCAAAGTCCATTTGAGTATCCAGCAAAAACCCCCTCTACAACCAGCCCAAAACCCACCAAACTCTCTTCCATGCTCTATGTCGTTCGATCACGATCGTGTGGGCCAAAACCGCACCTCATTTGGAGCCTCCTAGCTCCCTCTACCTATAAATATGTGGGCATCCCGAATTACAACCGCAGTCTAACCCTAGCCCTCGTCCCACTCCGCCGCCGGACACGTCCGGGCGGAGCCGGACACGTCCAACCGCCCTGCCGCCGGCCCGCGAACCCGTAGCGGGTCCGCCCGAGCCCGCCGCCGCCTCCTCC
>NC_057799.1:440762612-440772847 GCF_018294505.1 Triticum aestivum
GCCGCCTCCTCCGGCCCCGCCGGCGGCGCCCCTCCTCCGCCGCCCCTCCTCCGCCGCCGGCGCCCTCCTCCGGCCGGGCCCCCGCCGGCCCCTGCCTCGCTGCCATCGGCCGAGCCGAGCTCGAACTCCCTCGACCTCCTCCAGATCCGATCGCCCGAGCTACAGTACGCGTTGACTTCGTCCCCCCATTTTTCTTCCAAGTCCTGGAATCTTATCAGTATATGCACTTGTTCCCGATGCCGTAACTTCTTGCATTTAGCTCCTATTCGCGCGTGTAATATGTCAAATTGTTCGCCTCGTGATGCTCTTCATTTTGTTCAATTGCACCATGTTCATTAGAGGTCATCTTGATGACCAAATCTTCATTGGAAGAGGGCTCGTTGCTGTTATTCTCTGGTTTTTAACAGAACTTGGAGATTTGTCATTTTTGTATCATTTATTCTGTGCATCTTTTGAGCATGAGCTCTACATGTGTTTTGAAGTATGCTATGCCATCTTTCCAGTGGTGTAGTCCATGGATTTTTGTGATCTCTGTGGTGACTAGCACAAGCATGCAAAATAGGCCCCGTGATATTTCTGATTTCAGGGACTTGGTGATTTCTCCAAGTCTTTGTATGCTGTAATTTTGTTGCCATGTAAACTTGATGGTACAGAGAGATCCATGCATATTTTGGAGATGTTCAGTAAGGATGTTTTGTAGCTATAGTTGTAATTGATCCATTCTTGCAATTGTTTGCAATTTTAGAGTACCTAGCATGACTCAATCTTGCTCTACTTTTGCTATAAAATATTTCCGGCAGATTCTTAACATGATATGCATTTTTGCCAAGCTTATTGTAGTTGACCCATACATGCTATGCAATTGTTCTTGCCATGGATAGCTTCATAAACATGCCATCTTGCTGTAGGTATGCTTGGTTTGTCATGCTTTACTCTGTAGTGAGTGCATCAAGCTCACAAAGAGGCCTACATATTAATATTTCTGCCATGCTCTGTTTTCTGCTAAGTCTGAAACCTGATAACGAAACTTGCTATGTTTACATGCTTGCCATCATATCTTCTATTCCTTTTTGGCTTATGGTCAGTAAGGGACTTTTGTCATGTGCATTTAGTAGACCACTACCATGCCTTGTTTGCTATGTTAAGTTTCTGTAGCATGTCGATTTCGTGCTCTGAACATTGCTACCTGATGCTGATTTCTGCCATGTCCAGTTTTTCACTAAGTCTGTGAACCTGTAATCTTTTGCACTTTTGCCATTCTTGTTTGAGCTTGATATGTTGTGAACTAGCCGTAGCTCAGTGTTCATCTTTTGTCAAGAATCTCCTGTAGATTACTGCCATGTGCTTTGTTGCTATGTTGGGGTGCTCTAGCATTGTTACCTGTTGCATTTTAAGTGCTATCTTGCTGTTTATCGCAGATTAGTGTCATTCTTGTTTTGCTTGCCATTTGCAAACCGTGCATCCGATTCTGGTGATCTTTATATCGATTTCGACCGAAATCATCTCATCTTTCCAGTGGCATGCTTGGTTTGCCAAGTTACTGCCATGTTCATCTTTTTCCTTCCGGAGCACGCATATGCATCGCATATCATATCTTGCATATCATACATGTTTTGCATCATGTTGCTTGCGCATTTCTCGTTGTTGATTGTGGTTCCGTTTGTTTGTGATCTTGTCTTGGGTAGAGCCGGGAGACGAGTTCGTGTACGAGGGCTATTGTTACCGTTGTTACCGTTGAACATGTTGGAATTCTTGAAAGCTTTCATGATCATGTAGTCTTTCCATAGATGAGTGGCTGGCTTCTCCCTAGAGCCATGCCTTGGGCAGGGATCATTTAACAACTGCTCAAGCGTCGGGCCTGACCCGCCAGACCGGGGAGGCTGTCTCCCCTTACGTCAGGGATTGTTACCCTGCATGTTGGTGTTGGCCACAAACTCCATACCATCATCAGCCTTACGCTTATTACCTCCCTGATTCGCCGGGTTATGCTGAGGGCCCTTGCCGTTGCCATTCTTCTTTCCCTTCCCTGTCTTTTCCTCATCAGACGCGGGATCCTTGGTACTATCAGAGTCGGCGTACTTGACCAGAGCCGCCATCAGCGTACCCATATCGTTGCAATCTCGCTTGAGCCGCCCAAGCTTCATCTTCAGGGGCGCAAAACGACAATTTTGCTCCAACATTAAAACCGCAGAGCCGGCATCCAGCTTATCAGACGAATGTATTATTTCCTTGACCCGGCGTACCCAATGGGTTGTAGACTCGCCTTCTTGCTGCTTGCAGTTAGTCAAATCCACAATTGACATAGATTGCCTACATGTATCTTTGAAGTTTTGGATGAACCGGGCTTTCAGCTCTGCCCATGACCCGATGGAATTAGGTGGCAGTCCCTTTAACCAAGTGCAGGCAGTCCCATCCAACATCATGGTGAAGTATTTGGCCATTGCCGCTTCGCTGACCTCCAGCAACTCCATAGCCATCTCGTAGCTTTCAATCCATGCTCCGGGCTGTAAATCAGCCGTGTAATTGGGTACCTTCCTAGGTCCTTTGAAATCTTTGGGCAGACGTTCAGTACGGAGAGCCGGCACCAGACAAGGGACACCTCCGGTCCTCGTAGCTATGCCTACCTCGATAGAAGCCGTCGGATAAACCGGGAGGGGTTGGTAAGCTGTCAGCTGAGCCGCCTGCTCCGCCTCTTGACGTGCTCTGTCTTGGTCTACCGCGTTAAAGGCTCCATTATGCATCGAGCCGTGGCCAGCTGGCAAGTCACGGCGTCGGACGTTGCTTGAGCCGGTCGCTGAAACCATGTGTCTGCTATAACTTGGGCTCCGGTCTGGACGAGGGGTTAAATGGATCCTGTCCCGGCTATATGAATATGCCTCCTGTTGTGCCAGAGCCGTCTGAAGAAGTTCTCTGACCCTGCGGGTTTCGATCGCCGTTGGAGAGTCACCCTCGACTGGGAGAGCCGCCAGTCGCGCCGCTGCAGCGATCATGTTTTCCAACGGATTAGAATAATGACCCGGTGGTATCGGCACGTATTGAGGTGGGGCAGTATTCACACGGGGAGGCCCCATCACTTGCGGCTGAACCGGCCTGCCAGCCCCGGGTGCCGTGATTTCTGGCGGGTTACTGGGCCCTGCACCGGGCGTGTTGAGAGGTTTCGAGGATCATAAACCAGAGGGAGCCGAGATTGAACCTTCCGATGCCTCCTTCTCATGACCTCATTGGATGCGTTCTGATCCATCGTGAGCCGGAAAGACTGCGCGTGAATCAGTTGAGTCTGGGCGTCCAGAGCCGCCCGTTCTGCAGCCATCCTGATTCCCTCCGCTGCCAGATCTTCCTTGGCTCGTGCTATATCCAGCTTTAATTGTGCCACCTCCGCATCATGTTGAGCTTGATCTGCTGTGACGACCGCGGCGGTTAGCAGGGCAGTCATCTTATCCGTGAGATCCATCAGCACTTGAGCCGGCGAGTGCACAAGGCCTCCTGCCCCAGCGGCGGAGTTTTGAACAGGTTGCGTGCCGGCCATGAAGATTCCAACCGGCTTGGCGGCTCAAAAGGGTCCGGAATACTGTCGCCATCGGAACAACCCCCGAGCCTGCCGTCTCGAAGTTGATACAACGAGTTCGTCTCACCTATGGATAATTCATCATGAGAGCAGATGGCCGTCTCATCGCTAGATCTAGATCCTTCAGAGAGTCCTCCGTGGATGCATCCCACGAAAGCACGCTTCAAGGCGGGCAGAGTCCGGGCGGGTCTCGCACGCTGAGCCGTCTCGATGAGGTCGGTGCAGATGTCCGGCTCAGGGCCCGGCTCGCCGATCTTACCAATGAAAACGTGGATTCCGCCGAAGGGGACCCGGTACCCGTACTCGATTGAGCCGGCGTCGGGGCCCCAGCCTGCATCGTTGATGTAGAGCTTGCCGCGACGACTCTTGGTCATCCGGCCCACAGCGTATCCCTTGAGCCCTTCGAAGCTGCCCTTCAAGAACTCAAATCCACCGTGTGCTGGCCCCACGGTGGGCGCCAACTGTCGTGGAATAGTCACGGCAGATGTCCTTGTGAAAGGACTTAGTCGTGGATCCATCGCAACTAGGAAGCTTAAAGGGGTTAAAGCGGGACAAAGGACACGAGGGTTATACTGGTTCGGCCCCTTACGGTGAAGGTAAAAGCCTACTCCAGTTGAGGTGGAATTACTAGGGTTTCGATGACCAGGGAGCGAATCCGCTATGCCTGGCTACCGATTTTATGTTATCTCCCCTAAGCCACTGGCGGGTCATCCCCTTATATACACGGGTTGACGCCCCACGGCCTACAGAGTCCCGGCCGGCTTATAAACAGTATCCGGCTCAGTAACTAGTCAATCTTGCCTTACAACACAAGTCACGCCATTACGGCGGTTTATCACTACGGGCCTTAAGTCGCCTACGGGCTTTAGGCCCTTTATTGAACCGCCATCTTCAAGCTTTGATATTGGGCTTCATATGATGAATTGCCATAACGTAACCCGGCCCCTCCTGGGTGGGTTACGCCAGTAGTTATATCCCCAACACAAAGGTTAGACAAGGATGAGAATGGGATACCAGATTACGGCGATGGAGGCTCGGACATGGATCTGCTCATGCTCTCAGCGGGAATACTGGATGTTCTCGAAGCTTTGCCATACACACGTGCTACTTTTGGTACTTGTGTGGGCTCCAGTTTGTGTCAATGCAATTTGCATCTATCAGCGGATTATGGCGATCAGGCTTGGTTATTGGCCTACAGGTATGTTTGTGTATGGATGTCACAAAATTGTTATGCAGAAAATAAGTGTGTAGTACATTTCATAGATACAAGTGATCTTGTTCAGTTTAGTCAGAGCACATGCAAACAAGTAGTTCCCTAGGGTGGAGGCCTTCCACTTGCTTTTGCTAGCTGTATGAAATAGACTGAACCTGAACCTAACTACGATTGGATGTCTAAGCTGAATTGTTGCATCCGTAGACATGGAATTATGGATCAATTTTAGCTCTTAAGAACTACATACTTATGGTCCTATGTAATCCCAATTATTCAGGCAAGCATCCCAAAAGTTCACTAATGAACAAAGCAGCATCACACAGAATCTAAGTTTTAGGCCAGGTTATTGTAATGTATTTTTAAAGATGTACATTAGAGAAATTGTTTAGCCAACAATCCATTTAAATTTACATGCAGCTATATATATATATTTACTAATCAATCTATTCCCTTCTCTCTATCTAATTTTAACATTGCACAATGATTTATTCCCTGTTTGTAGCTTACACTGAAATCTAAGCTCGTGTGCATGTATGTATTATGAACTAGCCCTGTCCATTGCCTTACTAGATACATAAGTCTCTCCATTGCTGTTGTCGGATGGGTTTACGTTTGCTGTTATTTTCTGTCTTGGTTAGGAACCAGGTGCTATAATGCACCAATGCTGCTTTCTGATGATGACGGCAATGCCAAACGCACCATTACCTGAGGTAGCTCATGTCTATATCTCATTTACTTATCATGATATGTACCTGGAAGTTATTCATATTGGTTTCTTAGGATCGCCTTCAAGAGCATGCTGAAGAATCACAACAAAAACTCCCCCAGTGATAGTGCCACTCCATGAGACATCCGTATCAAACTGAAATTCAATTTCCTCGCATTAGCCAAAGCATGTCATCACATATTCTTTGCTGTTGTTTTGGAACTATTTCAGTATGGGTGAGTTCTTTTTTTAAGTGTACTCTATATGTTGGTGACTTATTTCTTAAATTGATTGTTCTTTTACAAAATTGAGCAAAAGGAAAAGAACAAAGAAAAATTGTTTAGCTAGATAGGCAAAGCTGCTGATGTTTACTTGTTGTTTGTTCTAGACCCTTGATGGGCCATGCTTTTCTCTGCTTTTTGCGTTCCTGGACTGTAAGATATCTTGCGGATGTGCTCTCTATTTTCCTATTACTTTCTCCCCCACTCACATTTAAATTTGCTAATATATTAGTTTTCAAACATGACGTATACATATCCAAGGATGAAGAGAAGAAGAAGAATTGGGATTGTCAATTGTGTGTTTGCAATTGTACAGATCCGAGGTGCTATACTTATCTGCATTTAAATTTGCTTTTTCTTGGAACTATTGGCATGTAGAGGAGGCTGTGTTTTATTTGGTGGTCCGTTAGGCACATAAGTAACTGATTTTGCCTTTTTCACAAAACAAGCTGAGCTTCTGGTGTATATGGGCCCAGCTCCATGTTTTTATTGCCAAAAAAACCAAGTACAATATTAAATGTGCTGCTTCACATGCCAATTGGTCCTGTTCTTGAGGCCTTAATCTTACTATCCTATCTGAATATTCCTTTTATGACAATTCATAGGTCTATGCGATTGGCGGGGATGGAACCATCAAAGGAGCAGTGGAGATATTCAAAGAGTTTAAACGGCATGGTTTGAGGATATCCATTACATGGATCCCAAAAACTATGGACATTGGCATCATAGACAGGTCGTTTGTGTTTCAAACTGCAGTGGAGATTACTCAGCATGCGATCAACCGGCACATGTGGAGGCTGTGAGCGCTGTGAATGGCATTGGTTTTGTCAAACTTACGGGAAGGAGCACATGACACATTACTCTTCATGCCACCCTGAGCAGCCGAGATGTTGACTTCTGTGAATCTTGAGATTGATTTCCACGTTGAAGGGAAGGGAAGCCTGTTTGAGTTCCTGTATGGAAGGATAAAGAAGAAGGGGCATATGTTGTGGTCGTTGTTGCTGAATGCGGTGATCAGGAGTTAATACCCTGGACTGTTGACCCAACAGAGTTAACTTAATCTGAACCTCCTCTGTTTCCGCTATATATCCCTATTTTTCTGAACTTAACAACCGAACAGCATTATATATAAGATCAGCACACAAGTGAACTGGAAATCATTTTATTCGGATTGTTGGTACCCTTAGTGTAAAATTATTCCTTATTGGTTGGGGATTTGGAGACGTAGTATCTGGTTGATGAAGGATATTTTTTATCTCCTAAGCTCCACACATTCTCTTCCATCGAACACAACCGGCACGGTCAAGTGGTGTAGCAGTTGACGGTCGACAGCTAAAATCAAGGCACCGCCATAATTTAGGCGGAAAGACCACGGCTCTTCCATCTACACCAGGTTTGTTTGTTTCAGCCCTAACATGTTTAGTCATATAGTTGTCGACAAACCCTGACATGATTCTGCTACAACACAGAAGGATTGGGAAAATATTAAATTTGGTGTTGAAGACGGTGTTGATTTCTATGATGTTTCGTTCGTGAAGGATGCCAATGTTATTCATGAACTCAAGGACTTCCGGAAAAGTAATGCTTCTGTCATCTATGGAAGTCTTGGAAATCTATAATGGGAGCATACTCAATATTTAATTTGTTATTTTAATATCCAGGTGCTAATGCGGATATACATTTCATTCTTGAAATTGAGAGGGCTGATTCAACTCCAAACCTGTGGTCAATTATTGTTGCTTCGGATGGGCTAAGGCCCTTAACATTGCCTGTACTGTTAGTTAATTCATGTTAAATCAAGTAGCAACTCCTTCCCACGTGGAAATTACCTTAGGTCGCCTGTTTCATGAGAACTAAGGTCAAGAAATGATTTATTAAGGAGCTTTGGTTGTAACTGAAATTCACTGCAAAACTGCATATGGAAACATACAATATTTTTCTCTCTCTTAACTCACCTCAAAGTAAAGGACTTCTGGAGATAAAATTATTGATTGGTAGGGCCTTGGTTTATTAACTATTATATATTTTTAGAAGCTGAAACCCAAATCATATGTTGTTTCTTCTTTGGGATGAAACGGATCATACGTGTGGCGTCGACTAAGACCGTAGTCTGATCATACAAGGCCTTATTGATTGTTGATTCTACTTCAATAGTCTGATATATTCGAGGGGCAGCCAAGATCGGGCAAGAGGATGATGTTTTGATTGTTTCGACAGAAATTCTACTGGCTGAAGCTCAAAGACCGAAGCCCCTATCCCAGTGTTGAAAATTTCAATCAACCCGTAGCTAAAGCTAGAATCAAGTAGAGGAGTGGCTACTCTGAAAACTCTTGTTCTGATCACTTCCAGGTAATTGGCTAGGATTCGTATCGTCCCTTTCCAGCTATGACGGATGGTATACTGCATACTAATGAGGATAGATGATTGATGTTGATGAACTATTTTAGATAGTGACACCGAAGTGTTATTCTATGGATAGCCTTCAGATGTTCTTTTTCATTTTTCCTGTGCAAAGATATATATTAACGAACAAACAGTGCGTACATGTTACCCTTTTGTCGGCGAAGGCGTATTAGCATGCCTAGCTGCCAAGTATAAATAGTATGTGCATCACTCAGTAATAGAGCATCCTGGTGAAATAGAGTATCTCAAAAAAATAAATGCTGATGTGTGCTGATACGTTGCTAAACCTACATGATATGGACTCACTTCTCTTTATTAATTGTTGGTTTACTTTGATGCCCTGCAATGGCACTCCTAGGAATGTTAGAGCAACTCCAACACGCCAGCCCAAACTGTCCACGCGTGTTCGTTTGGATCGTAACTAGCACAATTCGCGGCTTGACGCGCCGACGCAAACGGACGAGCGTCCGCTCTTTGTCCGTGCACGACCCATTTCAGACCCAAATTCGGGCCGGATTTGCGTTGGTGCGGACACATAGCGTATGCGTGCGACGCCCGCCCTTGTCCAGCCCCTTGGACCACCAGTCGATGGCACATCCACCCCAGTTTCCCTTCCTTTCCCAGGAAACCTCCCGCTCGCTTGCTCCCCCGGCCGCTTGCCATGGGTGATTCGCCTCCACCGTGAACATGCCCTACACTGTCTGCAAAAAGGTGGCACCGCCCAAGAAGGTGCTGATGTACGCGCGACGGGTCGTTCCACCAAGAGGGCTGGCCGCCGGCATGAACTATGGGCACTGGCATGGCCGCTAGCATGAATTCAATGGAAAATAAGTATTTATTAAGTTGGTTCTTAATCGATCTCATATGCATGGTTTAAATACTTGCTCACTCCCGCCTTTTGCGCCATGGGTGCCACGAGTCATCTAGCATGAACAAAGGGCAAGCATATGCTTTCGCCTTCAAATGCACTTCCAAGGGACTGAGCCTGATCGTCTACTCAATATAAGAAAGTTGCAAGAGCCCCTTATTATATACCTTAATATTAGTATAAATGCCTACCAAGACTTTTGTGTTTATCATCCTTTTGGATCTTTTGCAATCCCTTAAGACCATCATGTGCATTTAACTATCGGTTATTTATTGCTTAGACTATTATTTAACTATCACTCTTACAATACTTGGCTTACACTCGGCCTTTGCGCCATTGGCGCAACGGGTCATCTAGTAGCATGAAAGGATCAACTACAACAACCTTGGCAAAATTGAATATCAAGCCAATATTCTGCCAGAAATATTTTATAGTAAAAGTAGAGAAAGATTAAGACATGCTAGGACACTCCATAATTGCAAACAGGGGCAAGGATGGATAAAGCATAACCATATCTACAAAACATCCTTACTGAACATCCCCAAAAGAAGCATGGATCTCACTGTAGACACATGGATACATGGCAACAAAATAACAGCAGGCAAAAATCCTAAGTCCCTGAAAACAGAAACATCACGAAGCCTAGTTTGCATGCTTGTGCTAGTCACCACATAGATCACAAAAATACATGGAATACACCTCTGTAAAAATGGAATGGCATAGACCAAAACACCTGTAGAGCTCATGCCCATAAGATGCACACATCAAATGCAACAAAAATAACAAATCACCAAGTTCTGATAAGTAACAGCAGTAAACATCATATAGCACTCTTGCACCAGAGCTTTGGGCATCAAGATGGACTCAAACAAGCATGGCACAATGGAACAAAATGAAGAGCATCTCGTGATGAACATTTCGATATATT
This sequence comes from Triticum aestivum, assembly GCF_018294505.1. NCBI lineage: Eukaryota > Viridiplantae > Streptophyta > Magnoliopsida > Poales > Poaceae > Triticum > Triticum aestivum. The sequence continues at coordinate 440,772,577 of NC_057799.1, forward strand.
ACACGCATGAACGGAGCTATGTGCACGGAGTTATGATGCAGAGAACATGGCAACATAATGAAATACGTCTCGGGACTTGGAGAAATTCGGAGGAGGAAAAAGTCAACCTCTCGTTTAGATCTGGAGGGTTCGGCGCGGATCGGCGCGGGAGAGGAGGCGGCCGGAGCTCGGCGCCGGAGAAGAAGAGGGCGAGGCACGGCGGAGGAGCTCGGGAGGCGCGGGACGTCGGCGAGGGAGGCGGCGGCGCGGGCGGCCGCGGCGACCTATGGAG
>NC_057799.1:440773226-440782715 GCF_018294505.1 Triticum aestivum
GCCGCGGGCGGTGGGTGGCGGCGGTGCTGTTGTGGCGGCGCGCGGTTGGCCAGGCGCGGCGGCGGGGATTCGTCCGGCACGGACCGGACGTGTCCGGCGCGCGGAGGGACGGATCTAGGGTTTTTTGGGCTGCGGGATTTCGGGGAGGCTCACCTATTTATAGGTAGAGGGAGCTAGGAGACTCCAAATGGAGTGCAGTTTTCGCCCACACGATCATGATCGAACGACCGAGAGCATGGAGGTGACTTAGATGGGTTATGGGACTGTTTGGAGGGGAGTTTTGCTGCAACACACAAAAGGACTTTGCGGTTACCCGGTTAACCGTTGGAGCACCAAACGACCTCCAAATGGAACGAAACTTGACAGGTGGTCTACCGGTGTTATACCAAGGCCACTTGGCAAAACTCGGTCAATTCCGAGAACGTTTGACACCCGCTCACGAAAAGAGACAAGAGGGGTGCGCCGGTGCATGTGGGAGTGTCGGATTGCAAAATGGACAACGGGGAAAAAGCTCGGATGCATGAGACGAACACGTATGCAAATGAGATGCACATGATGACATGATATGAGATGCATGACACGAACAAAATGCAAAACGAAAGACAAAACCCAACCACGGAGGGAATATCATAACACATGGCCGAAAATGGCAAGAGTTGGAGTTACAAATGTGGAAAGTTACATCCAGGGTGTTACAATAGTCCACCACTACGAGAGGATCTCGTCCCGAGATCTAGGGCTGAAAGAACTCCGGATATTCGGAACGGAGGTGGTCCTCGCGTTCCCAGGTGGCTTCTCGGTCAGAATGGTGCAACCACTTCACTTTCAGGAATTTGATTGACTTGTTGCGAGTCTTGCGCTCAGTTTCTTCAAGAATAGCAACGGGGTGCTCATGATAAGACAGATCTTCTTGGAGATCACTCTCTTCGAAGTTGATGGTGCGCTCAGGAGTCTTGAAGCACTTGCGAAGCTGTGACATGTGGAACACATCGTGCACATTCGCAAAGTTGGAGGGAAGCTCAAGTTGATAGGCGAGGTCGCCTCTTTTGCCAATGATCTTGAAAGGACCCACGTATCTAGGGGAAAGCTTCCCTTTGATACCGAAACGACGAGTGCCTTTCATTGGAGAGACGCGGAGGTAGACATGGTCTCCGATCTCGAAAGCCACATCACGGTGCTTGCTATCATAGTAACTCTTCTGGCGCGATTGCGCAGCTTTGAGATTTTCACGGATGACTTTACACATTTCTTCAGCCTCTGTGATTAAGTCATTGCCAAGAAGTTGGCGTTCACCAGTCTCTGACCAATTGAGAGGAGTACGGCACTTTCTGCCATAGAGAATCTCGAATGGGGCCTTGCCCGAACTCGCTTGGAAGCTGTTGTTGTAGGAGAATTTGGCATATGGAAGACAATCTTCCCATTTCATGCCAAAGGAAATGACACAAGCCCTGAGCATATCTTCAAGGATTTGATTGACTCGCTCGACTTGGCCACTAGTTTGAGGATGGAAAGCTGTGCTGAAGCGAATGTTGGTGCCCATGGCCTTCTGGAAGGAGTCCCAGAACTTAGAAGTGAAGATGCTTCCACGATCTGAAGAAATCAATTGTGAAATGCCGTGCAAGGAGACAATCCTGGACGTGTATAGCTCTGCCAACTGAGCTGCTGTGATTGATTCTTTGATTGGAAGGAAATGGGCCACTTTAGTAAGCTTGTCGATGACAACGAAGATAGCATCATTTCCGCGCTTGGACTTGGGAAATCCAGTCACGAAGTCCATTTCGATATGATCAAACTTCCATTCTGGTATAGCAAGAGGTTGGAGGAGACCAGCTGGTCGTTGGTGTTCTGCTTTCACTCTTCGACAGACATCACATTCGTTCACGAATTGAGCGATTTCTCGCTTCATTCGAGTCCACCAATACGACTGCTTGAGGTCATGGTACTTCTTCGTACTTCCAGGATGAATGGAAAGAAGAGAATGGTGCGCCTCGTTCATAATGACTTTCCTTAGATCACCTTTAGGAACCACAAGCCGGTCCTCAAAGAACAAAGTGTCTCTGTCATCAATGCGATAGCACTTGTATTTGGAAAGACCCTTGTCAATACCATGTTTCACCTTCTTCACCATGGTATCCAGGAGTTGTGCCTCACGAATTTGATCTTCCAAAGAGGAGAGACTATGAGGTTGGCAAGAAAGCCTTGAGGAACAACTTGGAGATTCAGCTTGCGGAAAGCTTCACAAAGGTCCGGTTGGAATGGCTTGAGAATTAAGCTGTTGCAATAAGCCTTCCTGCTCAAAGCATCTGCAATGACATTGGCTTTGCCTGGAGTATATTCAATACTCGGATTGTACTCTTGAATCATTTTGACCCATCGAGTTTGCCTGAGGTTGAGGTTGGGCTGAGTGAAGATGTACTTGAGACTCTTGTGATCGGTGAATATGTCTACTTGTCTTCCCAACAAGAGATGTCTCCATGTTATTAATGCATGGACAACTGCCGCCAACTCAAGATCGTGAGTGGGGTAGTTCTTTTCGTTTGTTTTCAATTGACGAGAGGTATAGGCCACAACTTTCTTCTCTTGCATTAACATAGCACCGAGACCTTGAAGAGAAGCATCACAGAAAACTTCGAATGGCTTGGATTCGTTAGGAGGAGTTAAGACAGGAGTTGTGACGAGTTTCTCTTTGAGAGTGTTGAAAGCAACGTCACACTCAGGAGACCAGACATACTTCACATGCTTCCGGAGGAGGTTGGAAAGAGGCTTTGCAATTTTAGAGAAATTTTCAACGAATCTTCGGCAATAGCTTGCAAGACCAAGAAAACTGTGAAGCTGCTTGACATTCCGAGGAGGTTCCCAATTCACAATTGCGGACACCTTCTCGGGATTAACAGCGATGCCCTTGGCAGAGATGATATGACCAAGGTAAAGAACTTCATCGAGCCAAAACTCACATTTGTAAAACTTCGCACAGAATTGATACTCTCTGAGCTTGTCGAGCACCAATCGCAAATGTTTGGCATGATCCTTCTTATTCTTGGAGAAGACCAAGATATCATCGAGATACACCAGGACGAATTCATTGGTATAGGGGTTGAAGATGAAATTCATCATCCCAGAGAATGTTGGAGGAGCATTGACAAGGCCGAAAGACATGACAGTATATTCATAAGAACCAAAACTTGTTCTGAATGCTGTCTTGGGAATATCTTCTTCACGAATGCGAATCTGATGATAACCCATTCGAAGGTCAAGCCTGGAGAATACTTTAGCACCTTTGAGTTGCTCGAATAGCTCATTGATGTTGGGAAGTGGATACTTGTTCTTGATTGTCTTCTTGTTCAATGGACGGTAGTCGACACAAAGTCGGTCCGTGCCATCCTTCTTTTGGACAAAAAGAACACCACAACCCCATGGAGATGAATTCGGTCTGATCAAACCCAGACGCTCTTGTTCATCGAGTTGTTTCTTCAATTCCTTCAGCTCCTTGGGTCCAAGCTTGTAAGGACGCTTGCAAACGGGTTCAGTGCCGGGCTCAAGATCGATAACGAACTCAACTGGCCGGTGAGGAGGCATACCCGGAAGCTCTTCTGGAAAGACATCTTGGTACTCACAAACGACTGGAATTTGAGAGATGGCATTCAACTCGCCCTTCTCATTGAGAGAAAACAACAGAATGGTTTCATCACGAGCGGCATAGATGATAACATCCTCAGAAGAGTGTGTCAATTGAATTTCCCTGGCAGCACAATCAAGTTGAGCCTTGTGCTTAGAAAGCCAGTCCATCCCAAGAATAAGATCAATATCCGAGTCACCAAGAACAATTGGTTTAGACAGAAATTTATAGTTTCCCATCTTGATGGAAACATCCGGGACACAATTATTAGATGTCATTTGCTTACCCGGAGACACAATCTTCAACGGGATAGGAATCTTTTCCATCACAAACTCATGCTTGGCAACAAAAGGTCTTGAAATGAAAGAAAGAGATGCACCAGTATCAAATAAGACTTTTGCAGGAATATCATTAACTAAGAGATTACCCATTATCACATCAGTAGATTCCTCCGCTTGAGCTGCATTCATCATGTTCACCTTAGCAGACTTGGGATTATGCTTGACCACTGCATTGCTGGAAGATCTCACAGGAGGAGGAGGCGGAAGGCGCCTTTGGTTGAAGCATTTGTTAGCATAGTGACCTTTCTGCTGACACTTGTTCCAAGTCACCTCTGAGAGTGGATGATGGTAAGGAGCATTCGACTTTGGAGCTTGATTCTGAGACTTGTTCTGATAGCCAGGGTTGGGTGGGTGGGAAGATCCATGGCCACCTTTGTTCTTCTGCTGGAAAGGCTGACGAAACGGAGGAGGAGGCGGCAACCAGAACTTCTGTTGCTTAGCAGCCACTAGTGAGGAAGAAGAAGACTGAACTGCGTCCCTGACTCTCTTCTTAGAAGCCTCACACTTGAGCTGAGCAGCCTCTTGCTTCAGAGCCATATTGTAGAAATCATCATACTTGGTCGGCTCAAAAAGCACGAGAGGTAATTGCTGATCTTCTCTAAGGCCACCTCTGAATTGATAGATCATGCTCTTTTCATCAGGAACATCTTGCTTAGCAAAGCGAGCGAGTTTCTGAAACTGGGTATTGTATTGATACACGGACAAGCTGCCTTGCTTGAGATTGCGGAACTCCTCACGCTTACTCTCAACAACACTTTGTGGAATGTGGTGAGCTTTGAAGTCTCGGCGGAAATCATCCCAGGTAATCACATGACCTCCTCTGGAATCTTTGTATTGTTGATACCACTCGGCAGCTTGATCCTTCAGTTGAAAAGAAGCGAACTTGACAAAGTCCTCAGGCCTGACATTGCTACATTCAAAATGCTTGTTGATGTCCACGAGCCAATCATCGGTGTCTGTGGCCTCGGCACAGTACCTGAAAGACTTTGGCTGATTTGCGAAGAACTTGTTGAGGGTAGCGAAATGAGGCTGATTGTTGCCTTGGCCTTGATTTCCTTGATTGCCTTGCCCTTGGGTGCGTTCTTGCAAGAGTTGCAAAATCATCTGAGCATTGGCGTTGGTGGCTGCCATGATAGCTTGCCATGCCTCCGGAGGCGGAGGTGGTGGCGGAGGGTTCGCCTGACTCCCTTCATTGCGTTCCGGATTCTGACGCATTGGCGGAGCCATCCTGAAGAGGGTGACATCCGTTAGCATCTTGATAGACAAATAGACAAGTAGAATCAACGGATAGAAATTGCAACATATAGTCTTCACAATAAACATTCAAACGAGGATGAACGAATGAATTCCATAGTAAATCATCACACTTCCATGAAGGTGAGAAGCCACTTGATAAAGGATTGATGAATAAAATAAAAAAGGTACGAGTGGAACAAATAAGTGGTAAGGATTACCCAATCACAAACCAAATATCTGCGGGAAGAAATGCTAAGAGCTACATGAATCCCACCTATAAACTCCCGAAACTTTCTGGTTATGCAATCTGGTGTTGGGGATACAGGGGACACAAAATATATCACCCAAACTAGCAATCCCTAGATCCAGCTGTATCGATCCGTCAACACATAACCAAGAAACCTTCGGAAATCGTGTACCTCAACCTTCGAAAAGCATCCGTTATACGAGTTATGGCAATACTCCCGAACTCCCGCCCCAGTACTGGGTGGCGTCGAGGTGATCTCACCAACAACTACATAAAAGAGATCTTCGATGTCGGCGACACTCAGGTATTCCAGAACTGCAATGATAAAATTGTGACGACAACACCTCGGAGCTCAACTCCCCGGGACACTGCCACAACCCCTAAATGTCAGGAGGCACCAAGAACAATGTTCTCGTCACAAAACCATCGGAATGATTCCAAGATACCCGCGTGATCCTAAAAAAAAATTTAGTGAAATTTGAGTAGAGAAGAGTCCAAACTTCTACGTTAGGAGGCCTCACCAGAGCGATGAAGGGACTGAGGAGTAAAAAGAATCCTACTCTCCGATATATATAATCCTAAGACTCAAAACATTTTTGTTCTAGACTCAAAAACGCCAGCGATTCGATCAAGCAGGGGGCTCCTAAGTCGGGGATGGCTCTGATACCAACTTGTAACGCCAATGATGCGGCTATATCTCCCACGTGTCGAGGCACGACTTAGAGGCATAACCGCATTGTGGTTTTGTCGCAAGAAGGGTCATCTTCACACAATCCCATGTAATGAACAAGAATGGGATAATGAGAGTTGGCTTACAATCGCCACTTCACACAATACATAAATAATTCATACATCATCCAAAATCCACACATAGACCAACTACGGTCAAAATCCAAATGAAAATAAGATAACCCAACTGCTAGATCCCCGATCATCCCAACTGGGCTCCAGTACTGATCATCAGGAAACGAAACATAGTAACGACCACGTTCCTCGTCGAACTCCCACTTGAGCTCGGTTGCGTCATCTGCACTGACATCGTCGGCACCTGGAACTGTTTTGGTAGAATCTGTGAGTCACGAGGACTCAGCAATCTCACACCCACGAGATCAAGACTATTTAAGCTTATAGGAAAAGATGGTGTAAAGAGGTGGAGCTGCAGCAGACACTAAGCATGTATGGTGGCTAACATACGCAAATGATAGCGAGAAGAGAAGCAACGCAACGGTCGCGAAGCTAGAAATGATCAAGAAGTGATCCTGAAACTACTTACGTGCATTCATAACTCAAACCGTGTTCACTTCCAGGACTCCGCCGAGAAGAGGCCATCACGGCTACACACACGGTTGATGTATTTTAATTAAATCAAGTGTCAAGTTCTCTACAACCGGACATTAACAAATTCCCATCTGCCTCATAATCACGGGCACGGCTTTCAAAAGATAATACCCTGCAGGGGTGTCCCAACTTAGCCCATTATAAGCTCTCACGGTCAACGAAGGATAAACCTTCTCCCGGGAAGACCCGATCAGTCTCGGAATCCCGGTTTACAAGACATTTCAACAATGGTAAAACAAGACCAGCAAAGCCGCCCGATGTGCCGACAAATCCCGATAGGAGCTGCACATATCTCGTTCTCAGGGCACACCGCATGAACACTACGTACAACTAAAACCAGCCCTCGAGTTTCCCCAAGGTGGCGCTGCAAGTGGCTCTAGTTTGGACCAGCACTCAAAGGAACACTGGCCCGGGGGTTTAAATAAAGATGACCCTCGGGCTCGCGAAAACCCAAGGGAAAAAGGCTTAGGTGGCAAATGGTAAAACCAAGGTTGGGCCTTGCTGGAGGAGTTTTATTCAAGACGAACTGTCAAGGGGGTCCCATAAATCACCCAACCGCGTAAGGAACGCAAACTCAAGGAACATAATACCGGTATCGCGGAAACTAGGGCGGCAAGAGTGGAAAAAAAATACCAGGCATAAGGCCGAGCCTTCCACCCTTTACCAAATATATAGATGCATTAATTAAATAAGAGATATTGTGATATCCCAAAATATCAATGTTCCAACATGGAACCAACTTCAACTTCACCTGCAACTAGCAACGCTATAAGAAGGGCTGAGCAAAAGCGGTAGCTTAGCCAAACAACGGTTTGCTAGGAAAGGATAGTTAGAGGCTTGACATGGCAATATGGGAGGCATGATATAGCAAGTGGTAGGTAGCGCAGCATGGCAATAGAATGAACAACTAGCAAAGCAAAGATAGAAGTGATTTTGAGGGTATGGTCATCTTGCCTGCAAGGTTCTCAGAGTTGTCGAAAGCTTGATCCTCGTAAGCGTACTCAACAGGTTCCTCATTCACGAACTCGTCTCCCGGCTATACCCGCAGCAAGAACACAAGCAATGGAACCACAATCAATCACGGGAAAAGCACAAGCAACATGATGCAAAACATGCATGATATGCGGGATATGATATGCGATGCATATGCGTGCTCCGGAAGAAAAAGGATGAACAAGGCAGTAACTTGGCAAACCAAGTATGCCACTGGAAAGATGAGATGATTTCAGTCGAAATCGATATAAAGATCACCGGAAACGGATGCACGGTTTGCAAATGGCAAGCAAAACAAGAATGACACGAATCTGCGATTAACAGCATGATAGCACTTAGAATACATCAAGTAACTATGCTACAGCAACCCAACATAGCAATAAAGCATATGGCAGTAATCTACAGGAGATGCTTGACAAAAGATGAATACTGAGCTACGGCTAGATCACAAAATAACAGGTACAAACAAGCATGGCAAAAGTGCAAAAGATATCAGGATCACAGACTTGGTGAAATTACTGGACATGGCATAAACAGCATCAGGTAGCAATGTTCAGAGCAAGCAATCAACATGCTACAAGAACTTAACATAGCAAAACAAGGCATGGAATGAATATTCTAAATGCATAGAACAAAAGTCCCTTACTGATCATCAGCTAAAAAGTCTAAGAAGATACGATGGCAACCATGTACACATAGCAAGTTACGTTAACAGATTTCAGACTTAGCAGAAAACAGAGCATGTCATTAACAGCATTATGAGGGCATCTTGGTGAGCTTGATTCACTCATCACAAAGCAATGCATGACAAAACAAGAACACCTACAGAAAGATGGCATGTTTATGAAGCTAACCATGGCAAGAGCAAGTTCATAGCATGAAAGAATCAACTACAACAACCTTGGCAAAATTGAATATCAAGTTAACATTCTGCTAGAAATATTTTATAGCAAAAGTAGAGCAAGATTAATACATGGTAGAACACTCCATAATTGTAACCAAGGACATGGATGGATAACGCATAACCATATCTACAAAACATCCTTACTGAACATCCCCAAAATAAGCATGGATCTCACTATAGACATATGGATACATGGCACCAAAATAACAGCAGTCACAGACTTGGCAAAAATCCTAAGTCCCTGAAAACAAAAACATCACGAAGCCTAGTTTGCATGCTTGTGCTAGTCACCACATAGATCACAAAAATATATGGCATACACCTCTGTAAAGATGGAATGGCATAGATAAAAACACCTGTAGAGCTAATGCCCATAAGATGCACATATCAAATACAACAAAAATAACAAATCACCAAGTTCTGATAAGTAACAGCAGTAAACATCATATATCACTCTTGCACCAGAGATTCGTGCATTAAGATGGACTCAAACGAGCATTGCACAATGGAACCAAATGAACAGCATCTCGTGATGAACATTTCGATATATTACACGCATGAAACGGAGCTATGTGCACGGAGTTATGATGCCGAGAACATGGCAACATAATGCAATACATCTCGGGACTTGGAGAAATTCGGGGGAGGAAAAAGTCAACCTCTCGTTTAGATCTGGAGGGTTCGGCGCGGATCGGCGTGGGAGAGGAGGCGGCCGGAGCTCGGCGCCAGAGAAGAAGAGGGCGAGGCGCGACGGAGGAGCTCGGGAGGCGCCGGACGTCGGCGAGGGAGGCAGCGGCAAGGGCGGCGGGGCGCC
>NC_057799.1:440783111-440785673 GCF_018294505.1 Triticum aestivum
CGGGCCGTGGGCGGTGGGTGGCGGCGGTGCTGTCGTGGCCGCGCGCGGTTGGCCGGGCGCGGCGGCGGGGATTCGTCCGGCGCGGACCGGACGTGTCCGGCGCGCGGAGGGACGGATCTAGGGTTTTTTGGAGTGCAGGATTTCGGGGAGGCTCGCCTATTTATAGGTAGAGGGAGCTAGGAGACTCCAAATGGAGTGCGGTTTTCGCCCACACGATCGTGATCAAATGACCGAGAGCATGGAGGTGACTTAGATGGGTTATTGGACTGTTTGGAGGGGGGTTTTGCTGCAACACACAAAAGGACTTTGCGGTTACCCGGTTAACCGTTGGAGCACCAAACGACCTCCAAATGGAACGAACCTTGACTGGTGGTCTACCGGTGTTATACCAAGGTCACTTGGCAAACCTCGGTCCATTCCGAGAAAGTTTGACACCCGCTCACGAAAAGAGACAAGAGGGGTGCGCCGGTGCATGTGGGAGTGTCGGATTGCCAAACGGACAACGGGGAAAATGCTCGGATGCATTAGACGAACACGTATGCAAATGAGATGCACATGATGACATGATATGAGATGCATGACACGAACAAAATGCAAAACGAAAGACAAAACCCAACCACAGAGGGAATATCATAACACATAGCCGAAAATGGCAAGAGTTGGAGTTACAAATGTGGAAAGTTACATCCGGGGTGTTACAGTGTGTGTGTGTGGTGGGGGGTTGACTTCAAATAAAGAGTGAGGTGTCTATATTTGAGGGACTTTAGCGTAATTGAGATATTGTGCACTCATGGTTGATCAATTTGTTTCACAGTTTGTACTATGAGATAACGATACTTTTGAACATGCGTGATATACCTTGATATACCAGAATTACAAACCTAAGATTGGAATTTTGGAATTCGACTCCATCATTAGCTTTTGTAATTCATTTAAACGGAGGTACATTTTTTAAGCCGGGATTTCGTGATTTCAAATTCATATATCAAACCTAGAGATATACACATACGGGCATGTTCAAACTTTATAATCATCCCCTTTATTCATACACATACACATTTTTGCTTTTGTCATCATATTTAGGATAAACACATTTGGAATTTCATTTGAATTGGACCATATGATGGTATTTGCTTGTAGTAGCTCAATGATCCATATTTGAATTGAATGGACAATCTAAGTTTCGAGTTGGAGACATTGATTTTCAAAACTTGCACATATTTTTGCATGCAAAACAAACAAATTTTCGGCCATGATATCATAGTCGGCCTTACGAGAGCAGAATACTTATAATTTTAGGCGCCAAAAGCTTTCAAACTTCCCGCTCACATCAAAATATCACGCGCCCGAAAGTTTAGCCCTGCGATATTCCTGTTTTACCCCTGCCACATGAACGGAAAAGGGCTGCTTTGGTAACTCCATTGTTTTCCCCTCTTTGCCCCCAACATTCTTCCCCAGAGCCCCTCCCCTTCCCCTCCCCGACCCCCCCAACCACGGCAAGCCGCCGAATCTAGTGCTCCGCCGCATCGGTGGATCTCACACCCCGCCGGATCTACCTTCCGCGCCTTGGAACCCCACACTGCCAACTCACCACTTCACCGGAGCCGCTTCAGCGACTGGCTTGTCCACCGCTCCAGATCTCCTTGACCGCCATCATGGTCCACCGCACCGGATCTGCTTAACCGGTGCCCTCGTCCACCACAGCGTAGGCCCTTCACCGACTCCCTCGTCCGCCCCTTCGCTGGCCCTTCATACAAGCCCTCGTCCGCCGCAACAGATCTGCCTCACCGAAAGCACTGTACAACGCGCCCGTCGAAGCCTTCGTCCATTGCACCGGACCCGCTCCACGGACGCCATATTCAACTCCACCGTGTAACACCCCGGACGTAACTTGCCATATTTGTAACTCCGACTCTTGCCATTTTCGGCCATGTGTTATGATATTCCCTCCGTGGTCGGGTTTTGTCTTTCGTTTTGCATTTTGTCATGTCATGCATTTTCATATCATGTCATCATGTGCATTGCATTTGCATACGTGTTCGTCTCTTGCATCCGAACATTTTTCCCGTTGTCCGTTCTGCAATCCGGCACTCCTATCTCCTCCGGTGCACCCCTCTTGTTTTCTTTCGTGTGCGGGTGTCAAACTTTCTCGGAATGGACCGAGGCTTGTCAAGTGGCCTTAATATACCACCCTGAGACCACCGGTCAAGTTTCGTTCCATTTGGAGGTCGTTTGGTACTCCAACGGTTAACCGGGCATCCGCAATATCCATCTGAGTGTCTAGCAAAACCCCCCCTCAAAACCAGCCCAAAACCCACCAAACTCTCTTCCATGCTCTAGGTCGTTCGATCACGATCGTGTGGGCGAAAACCGCACCTCATTTGGAGTCTCCTAGCTCCCTCTACCTATAAAACTCCTTCCCCTCCCGTAAACAAATCGCAGACGAACCCTAACCCTCGTCCCTCTCCGCCGCCGGACACGTCCGGGCGGAGCCGGACGCGTCCATCTCCTCCGCCGCCGCCACGTGGCACGCCTCCGGCCTCCCACCGCCGCCGGCGCGGC
>NC_057799.1:440786160-440896629 GCF_018294505.1 Triticum aestivum
GCCGCCGCGGCCACCCTCCGCCGCCAGCGCGCCGTGCCCCGCCGCCGTCCGCCTCGCCTCCTCCTCCCTCCGGCCTCTCCTCCGGCCGTCCCCGGCGAGGCCGAGCCCGAGCCCCTCGAGCAGTCCCGATCCAGATCCGTGTGGGTACTGTAGCGAGGTTGACTTTCCCGATCCAGTTTTTTCCCAAGTCTTTTTCTGTTACGATATTTGCCCATGTTCATCAGTGCATAACTCCTTGCATGTAGCTCCATTTCGCGCGTGTAATATGTCAAATTGTTCGCCTCGTGATGCTCTACATTTTGTTCAATTGCACCATGTTCATTAGAGGTCATCTTGATGCCCAAATCTCTGTTGCAAGACGGCTAGTTGCTGTTATCTGCTGGTTCTTAACAGAACTTGGAGATTTGTCATTTTTGTATCTTTAAATCTGTGCATCTTATGAGCATGACCTCTACATATGTTTTGTTGTATGTCATGCCATCTTTCCAGTGGTGTATGCCATGCATTTTTGTGATCTCTGTCGTGACTAGCACAAGCATGCAAAGTAGGCTCCGTAATGTTTCTGATTTCAGGGACAGTAATTTCTCTAAGTCTTTGTCTGCTATTATTTTGTTGCCATGTAAACTTGATGCTACAGAGAGATCCATGCATATTTTGGAGATGTTCAGTAAGGATGTTTTGTAGCTATAGTTGTAATTGATCCATTCCTGCCCTTTTACGCAACTATGGAGTGCCATAGCATGACTCAATCTTAACATGATATTCATTTTTGCCAAGCTTATTGTAGTTGATCCGTACATGCTATGCTTGTGTTCTTGCCATGGATGGCTTCATAAACATACCATCTTGCTGTAGGTATGCTTGTTTTGTCATGCATTGCTTTGTGGTGAGTGCATCAAGCTCACCAACATGCCTACATATTATTGTTTCTGCCATGCTCTGTTTTCTGCCAAGTCTGAAACCTGATAACGAAACTTGCTATGTTTACATGCTTGCCATCATATCTTCTGGTCCTTTTTGGCTTATGGTCAGTAAGGGACTTTTGTCATATGATTTTAGTAGAATACTGACATGCCTTGTTTTGCTATGTTAAGTTCCTGTACCATGTTGATTTCGTACTCTGAACATTGCTACCTGATGCTGTTTTCTGCATGTCCAGTTTTTCACCAAGTCTGTGATCCTGTTATCTTTTGCACTTTTGCCATGGTTGTTTGAGCTTGATATGTTGTGATCTAGCCGTAGCTCAGTGTTCATCTTTTTTCAAGCATCTTCTGTAGATTACTGTTATATGCTTTGTTGCTATGTTGGAGTGTTGTAGCTTTGTTACTTGTTGCATTTTAAGTGCTATCTTGCTGTTAATCGCAGATTCGCGTCATTCTTGTTTTGCTTCCCATTTGCAAACCGTGCATCCGTTTCCGGTGATCTTTATATCGATTTCGACCGAAATCAACTCATCTTTCCAGTGGCATGCTTGGTTTGCCAAGTTACTGCCTTGTTCATCATTTTCCTTCCGGAGCACGCATATGCATCGCATATCATATCTTGCATATCATACATGTTTTGCATCATGTTGTTTGTGCATTTCTCGTGGTTGATTGTGGTTCCGTTTGTTTGTGTTCTTGTCTTGGGTAGAGCCGGGAGACGAGTTCGTGAATGAGGAACCTGTTGAGTACGCTTACGAGGATCAAGCTTTCGACAACTCTGAGAACCTTGCAGGCAAGATGACCACCCCTCGAAATCACTTCTATCTTTGCTTTGCTAGTTGTTCGTTCTATTGCCATGCTGCGCTACCTATCACTTGCTATATCATGTCTCCCATTTTGCCATGTCAGCCCCTAACCATCCTTTCCTAGCAAACCGTTGTTTGGCTAAGTTACCGCTTTTGCTCAGCCCCTCTTATAGCGCTGCTAGTTGCAGGTGAAGTTGAAGTTTGTCCCATGTCGGAACATGGACATGTTGGGATATCACAATATCTCTTATTTAATTAATGCATCTATATATTTTGGTAAAGGGTGGAAGGCTCGGCCTTATGCCTGGTGTTTTGTTCCACTCTTGCCGCCCTAGTTTCTGATATACCGGGATTATGTTCCTTGAGTTTGCGTTCCTTACGCGGTCGGGTGATTTATGGGACCCCTTTACAGTTCGCCTTGAATAAAACTCCTCCAGCAAGGCCCAACCTTGGTTTTACCATTTGCTACCTAAGCCTTTTCCCCCGGGTTTTCGCGAGCCCGAGGGTCATCTTATTTTAACCCCCCGGGGCTAGTGCTCCTTCGAGTGTTGGTCCGAACTGAGTAGACTGCGGGGCCCCCTCCTGGAAACTCGAGGTCTGGTTTTACTCGTAGGATGTCTCATCCGGTGTGCCCTGAGAACGAGATATGTGCAGCTCCTATCGGGATTTGTCGGCACATTCGGGCGGCTTTGCTGGTCTTGTTTTACCATTGTCGAAATGTTTTGTAAACCGGGATTCCGAGACTGATCGGGTCTTTCCGGGAGAAGGTTTATCCTTCGTTGACCGTGAGAGCTTATGATGGGCTAAGTTGGGACACCCCTGCAGGGTATTATCTTTCGAAAGCCGTGCCCGCGGTTATGAGGCAGATGGGAATTTGTTAATGTCCGGTTGTAGATAACTTGTCACTTGACCCATTTAAAATACATCAACTGCGTGTGTAGCCGTGATGGTCTCTTCTCGGCGGAGTCCGGGAAGTGAACATGGCCTGAGTTATGATTGACGTAAGTAGGAGTTCAGGATCACTTCTTGGTCATTGCTAGATGACGACCGCTCCATTGCTTCTCTTCTCGCTCTCTCTTGCGTATGTTAGCCACCATATATGCTTATTGCCGCTGCAGCTCCACCTCACTACACCTTCCTTTCCTATAAGCTTAAATAGTCTTGATCTCGCGGGTGTGAGATTGCTGAGTCCTCGTGACTCACAGATTCTACCAAAACAGTTGAAGGTGCCGACGATGCCAGTGCAGATGATGGGGTCGATCTCAAGTGGGAGTTCGACGAGGAACGTGGTCCTTACTATGTGTCTTTTCCTGATGATCAGTAGAGGAGCCCAGTTGGGACGATCGGGGATCTAGCATTTGGGGTTGTCTTATTTTCATCTGGATCTTGACCGTAGTCGGTCTATATGTTTGTATTTTGGATGATGTATGAATAATATTTATGTATTGTGTGAAGTGGCGATTGTAAGCCAACTCTTTATCCCATTCTTGTTCATTACATGGGATTGTGTGAAGATGACCCTTCTTGCGACAAAACCACTATGCGGTTATGCCTCTAAGTCGTGCCTCGACACGTGGAAGATATAGCCGCATCGTGGGCGTTACACACCGGCCCTGCTTTACCGACGCCGCAGCCTCATCAGGTTATTTCGATTTGTACTCCTTCGGTTTTTCTCTTTATCGTGCAACTGTTCACTTATCACAGATGAGCTTTCTTGTATGTCGACAGACGCCGCAACTGTAGCACCGGAGCCGCTTCAGCGACGGCGACAGCCGGCCCAAACTCAACCGCAACACGAGCACCATCGACGATCCTTAGCTATCAGGTATGACAATGATACCCATATGCCGCCGAGAATCAGGTACTATTATCCAACGGCCGGCTCCTACGTTCACTTTCCTAGCATAAGCACCGCACCTTTGAATTTCTTCAGGGCATCATTCAGTTTTTTATGAGACGCGTTATTCTGCTTGCACCTGTAGGGCCATACTTCTCGCAGTGAACATGTTACATGTGCTAAATTACATACCAGTGCACATATAGTTAATATGCTTTAGTTTTGTTCTGATGCCACCTGTTGGTTCCATCAGACTGCTTAATGTTCTCTATGCTTAATTACACATCAGCAAACTAGCATGTGGTTCCGCTGCTTTTTGTTCGTTTTACCCTACATTTTCTGATGCTAGCTATTACATCACTACTCCGAGCCTCTATTCATTACTTGTTTGTGTGTTCTTGATCTTCCCAAGTTGCATGACTAATTTGATGCTTCTATTAATTATGGAGCTGCCAACCCCATCAAGCAAAATATTTGTTCTTTTGGGGCTGGCACCTCGAACAAGCATAAAAATAGAGGGAAGCAGATATATTGTCGTGTATGCACACACCCTTCTTTCATTAGTTTAGATGAACCATTGATGATCAATTCGGATCAGTGCATGCGATTAAAATTAATTTTACCTAAATAGATGGTGCAGAATAAACTACAACAACTAGATTTGCAACCACGGGATGCTGACGATATCTTCAAAGAACATTGCAACAGCAGCTAGGCTTCATAGCAACATATGGTAAGCCAGTGTGTTTTAGTACATGTGAAATGTAATGCGAGTGGGCTGCTTTCTTGGCTTGTGCCCTCAACGTGTAATCCTACCGAATTACAAATAGTTCAGTTGTCTGCTTTGCTGTATTTCTTGATTTGAATGCTTATTTGGTGTTACGCTATACCTGAGTTGGCCAATATGTCAGCAGTGCCTGTTGTACTATCGCAAAGAAATGCATGCCTATTTCATTTGAGTCCTTAACTTTTCTTCTAAACTTCATCACAAGACTGTCTTCGTAGTTTATATGAGGCCACACTGTTAAGTGTTTTCTCAGATTATTACAACTGCTTAGATGCCTTGGCAACTTAAATATAGCGGTTGTACACTCCCTTTCAACTAGGGATGTCAACTGGGTCCCGTTTAATCCCGATTAAAGTCCACTAGTGGTATGATAGTTTAAAAGAGTTTTTGTTTTTTAAGGAAAATGAACTAGGGAGGTAGCAAAAACTAACTAGATGGGACTGGCAGATGTCGTTTATTTGCCACTTACATCCCTAGTTTCATCTTACCATTTTAATTTCTTTTCGGTTGATGCTGCTTCGAACCATTTAAATATAGTTTGCCATGCTCGGCAATAATTCGTCCGTCGTTTACCATGTAAGCTTAGTGCCTGGATCATACGATAACTATCTCTTACTGATCTCCAGCAGAAACCATTCAGGATGCCTTTCACACTAGGACACAATGTGCAACCCCAGAATCTACTTGTGGAAGCAGTGCGCCATCCATGTTACCAGATGGTAGCAGTTCAGAGGCAACACCGCCGGAGAGCAGTCTGAGCATAGATATTATAGTGCTTGAGGCTCTACTGGAGGCAGAAAGAGATGGTGTGGCTGCCATGAATGAGGTAATCTTTATCTTGAGGCTGGAAATTACGGAATTAGCGGCACGCATTATGCAAGCAACCCAAGAATTGGAGGAAGTAAGAATGTTGCATTTGAAGACGGAGGAGGTCCTGCTCTTTCTGCTATCTGAAGCCCAAGGTAATCCCAGTTCTTCTTTAGATACCAGTTGAAATTGTCATTAGATTATTGTACTTGCATGTTGTGTCATGTCTCTGAATGGATAATGTTGCAAGACCCCCTATGTTGTCCATGTGTTGTAATGATCCGAATTTTTTAGGCGAGGTAATCCTCAGTACTTGTATGATTGACATAAGGTGAACTATTTTTCGTGTGAGCATATTGTATTGGATGAAATAATTGTTTGACTCAGAGTGTATCCAACCTACTAAATTCGAAGATCACAGCATTTCTAAATCATAATCATATATAAAGGTGGAATAAATCTTTGTTGTGGTTTTGAAGAAATAAATAACAAAACGTATAATTATCTGTGGATATTCGTAATCGAATACAAATTGGATTTGAATTTGGTTTGCCAGGTCCCAGGGCAAACGTGAATGCTAATTCTCCCAAGTTTTGAACGAAGCGGCTAAACACCCACTATAATTTGTGGGCTGCCCGAAGCAAGTGTTTGCGAGATGGAAATTACTGTCTACCCCTGACACTTGACATCCTTATCGACCGGATTTACACTGTTGTCGATAGGGGTAGACTAGTAACTTCAATCAGACGTGACACGATGGCCTCTAAGCCCATTCAGACACGATGGGCGCCAAACGTGGGCGGCAAAACACATTTGATTCAAGCTCGTCCGAAAGACATGTGTCTCTTCCTCCATTTCCCCATTCATACACGGTGGGCGGCAAAACAAACTCTCCTCATCCGAAATCGATGTAGGCTAATATTTTAAATAGGGGCAGATGTGTAACTTCCATCAGACGTGACACAACCGCCCTACCTGTCAGCCCCGTTCATACACCGTGGGCGCCAACCGTGGGCGGCAAAATACCCTCTCCTCGCCCGAAATAGTTACCGGCAAATAATTGGGAGATGCGAGATTACCGTCCTATCCCCAACTGACGCAATGTCCCAAATTTTAAACAGGGGATAAGTTCGTAACTTTCCCCCATTTCAGAGAAGCACGTCCCAAAGTTTGAGATCCCCTCCTCCCCTCCATTTCCCCATTCAAACATCGGCGACGACTCGACAACCTCCGCACTGCGGCCAGCCTCCTCCGTCCACCACCCCATCCTCCACCTTGCCGGAGCCGCTACCCCTACCCCGTCGTCCACTGCAAGAGATGGACGTCTTTCATCCACGACACTGGACAAGGATCCTTTCATCGCCTCCTCTCGCTTCATCGGCGCCGTCGTCCACCTTGCCGTTGCCGCTCCTATGACCACCTCGTCCATGGCAACAGGATATATCCCCCGACCCGGCCGTCTGCCGTCTAAAGTCTTCTTGCCCGCCACCGACAGCCATCGCACCCGCAGCACCCTCAACGTATCAGCATAGGCCTACACGGCGTCGCAAGAGAGGTGGTACTCTTCCATATGTGCTTAAGTTATTGATCTCACCCAGAAAATAGATCGTAATTTGTTTACTGTACTTTTCTTGTCCGTACCAAATCGTAGTGGCTAGTTGAAAGCAAACATTGGTTGCGAAGTAGCTTTGTCCGGTTTGCACCTTCAGATCCGCCTTGGCACGGGCACTATACTCGTAAAGCTTATGGTTTCCCCCCTTTATATTCACTACCATCATCGTAGGTGCTTCGTGTCGTGCTAGCACTGCTCCTCAAGACCTCAACCCAAAGCTTACGTGTTGAAATACGAATCTGATATGATGCTCATATCACTAAAACAGAGAACGTTTAATTGGTCACCTAATGTTCCTATATTCGTTTCAAAAATCATGTGCGCCACCCACTGGTCCAGCTAGTTCCACTTTCCTGATTTTTCTCTTGATTCTTAGGGTTTTCCCCTTTTATCTACTCCACTATGATCTGCGTAGGTGCTTTCTGTCGTACTAGCATTACTCCACCCTTCAAGCTAAACAACACAACACTCAGAATTCGAAAGCTTAGTTGTTCAAATATGATTGTGATATGATACTGATATTAGTTAACCGACACATTTAATTGGTTAGCTAAAGATCCCACTTGAGTTTCCAAATGCATGTCGCGACATATAGAGAGACAGCATAATTGCATTTCTTTGTCACTTGTTGACCGTACTTTCTTGTCCATACCAAATCTTAGTTGTTATTTCAAAGCAAACATCGGTTGCTAACTACCCTTTGCGTGGTTTGCAGCTTCAGATCTGCCATCCCACTGCCACGGTCAACACTATACTCATCATGCTTATGTTTTCCCCATTTTATGATGACCACAATCAGCCTACGTGGTTCATGTCGTAATAGCACTGCTCCACCCATCGAGCTAAATAAGCTTAGTGTACAAATTCATATCTGATATTATTGCTGATATTAGTAAAACTGAGAGATGTTTAATTGGTTAGCTAAATGTTCCTACTTTAGTTTTGAAATGCATGTGAGCCACATATGGAGAGACCAAAAAGAATAGTATTTCTTTGTGCGCTCTGGTTCATCATGGGTGGCCAACCGACATTGTATTGAAAGACTTGTAATATCTTGAATCTGCTTGGTCTTCTGCTCTTCTTTAAGATGATACTCTTCTCTTGCGGTCGACTGGTCAGGTCGAGTTGTTCTCCCTTAGTATATTTTGAATCTGTCAGGTCAGGTCGACTTGCTCTTCTTTACTATATGTTGAAGCTATCATCTGCGAAGTGTCATCACTTCTGGAGCTCTCATATTTTGAGTAGTAGGACACATTATATTAATGCACACAACAAATTACAGCATGCATGGCATCTTTTAAAAGAATTGCGGAGATAGCACAAAGGGGTTTACAGGGAGGCAGTATTGGATTAGAATCACTTCTGCATTACAAAGAAAATCTCACTCGTTTTTATGTTTTCATGCATGTCAGATATTGAACATTATCAAAATGAATATGAGAATTGGCGCACGAGAGGAATATTGCGGAACGATCCACTGGCTAACAAACTTGGCATGGTGGAGGATGGCCTATCTTATTCACCCATCAAGGTGCTTGCTCTAACTTTGCAAAGTTGTATTGGTCGCACATATTTTGCATCTGACCTCTTGCATTACTTCTACATTGTTACACCATCTACTTAGTTTAAGCATCATATATGAGTATATGCCATACCTATCCATTTTCTGTAGCTATTCCATGTGTCGTCACACTATGTTTTCCAGTCAAATGTTGTTCTTTCGTAATAGATGTCCAAAAGGAAGAGGGTGAGTGCAGATCCTCAAGGAGTACAAACTAGGTATTTGGAAAAGGTAGTGATACCTGTTAAATCAGATAGATCAGCAGCCACAGAAAACATAGGCCCAACTGTACCACACTTTACCCCTACTCCACTGGCCAAACCCCTATTAGAACTGCTCGGAGCCCAGCGTCACGTACTGTCTATGATATCAATTCAAAATTTGAACTCCTAAATTTCTGCTTGTGCCTTACCTTCTCTCTTGTATGAAAACTAATTTCAGATGAATCTCCTTGCTCAAAGGATCATACAATCTCAAAACAATAATGGGCTCTGCATTGCTCTTGTCAGTACCTCTCTCCCTTTTTCCTTGTAACGCTGTACTTAATTAATTGCTATTTGATTATGTATAACCAGTCTGCACCTGAGCTTCATTATCCTCTGTTTCTTCCAATATTATTTGATCTATATTTACTCTTTGCAAAATGTAGAATAATGGCAACGCTTATAAAGAATTTTCTTTGGGGAATTTATTGAATTATCCTTCCATCAACATGGAGAAGGGCATTGTCCAGCCCGTGTTAACATGTAATGTAAGTTCATCCTTCTCAAGCCTTCAAACTTTGTTCTAGTATAGATTTGGATAGGCATCATTTCCTCCACTGCTGTTTGCTTTGCTGTTTACATCTGATTGGATGTTTGCAACAACTACCAGTTTCAAATTGTAGTTGTAAAAACATGTTCCTTATGCAGAACAGATCCATTTATTTGCTTATATAATTGTGAAACCTGTTACGTGTCTCCTTGTTTCTCTTTCAGACTCGTATCTCTTACGCCAGGCAGAACTTTAGGGAAGATAGTGAGCCAAACCATCTTGAGGACAGCGAGATGACCCCAAGGTCCTGTCTTGATGAAGACAGTGAGTTGAAGCTACTCACCAGCAGGTGTGAGACAACCTCTGTGCAGTCGCTGCCTCAATCAGTTCGACTTCTTCAGTCTCAACTTAAAGCGGAAAGGCTTGCTTCAGCTCAGCTCCGACTTGAAGTCAAAGATGCAATGAAGATGCAGAGGACTGCCGTGCGCACCATCATGCCTTAAATCTAGTGTTGATGCATCTATCGTTGACACAACTGAGGTTTACTCAGCTTCTTCAACTGTTTGGCGGGCCCGACGTGCCCAGGCCTAGTGCCTTCTGAAGTGCTCTCAGTTTTGTATATTCTTTTGTCGGCGCGTTTATTTGCACTGGTGGCGAACTTTGATGCCAAGTGGATGTAATATGTGTGATAGCCGTGATAGCCTAGCGTAAGTTGCTTGCTTATTTATTTCCTTGTTGTCTTGTTTATTTGTTTGCTTGTAGTCATTGCAGTTCTTTTTCCGCGGTTTGCTAGTGGCTGCAATAACCTATTTTTTAAGACTAGGCCACAATAACCATGGGCTAATATTTACTGTAGTGACACTGGGCCTCCTACGGGCCGTAGAAACAGTGGGCCGTCTACGGGCCGTAGAAACAATGGGCCTTCTACGGGCCGTAGAAACAATGGGCCTTCTATGGGTCGTATCATCAATGGGCCTTATACGGGCAGTATGATCGATTGGCCAAACATGGGCCAATAACAGGCCACATTATGGCCGTAAACGGGCTAGAGTTGGAATCGTCCGTTCATGGGCCGACCATAATGGGCCATCGTTAATAGGCCGTATTTGATGACGCTATGAAAACGGCCCAACGTATTAACGGCCACAAACGGGCCGACTGTAACCACGGGCTGAATTTGGCCCACAAGCAGAAAATGACAATAACGGGCCGTAAGTAAACGAATTCTGGAAATGAGCCCAAGAATAAATGGGCTCTGAGAAGGCCGAAAGATAACATGGGCTGGAAACGGCCCAACGGAATAACGGGCCGTTAATGGGTATAAAGTGATACACTGTTCATTACGGGCCAGTTTCACCACGGGCCGTTAATGGGTGTAAAGTGATACACTGTTCATTACGGGCCAGTTTCACCACGGGCCGTTAATAGGCCAAGAGTTACATAGGGCCTCATATGGGCCGAAAGACGTCATGGGCCATACATGGGCCAGAAGTGAAAACGGGCTGGAATCATATTGGGTGGCCCAGATGACGCTACTGGGCCTAATTCGGATAGGGCGTAACGGGCCTTGGGTTAGCGGGCTGTAAATGGGATATATGCGAACAGGCCATTAACAGGCTTTACATGGGCCAGCCCGCCACCTTTTGACCAAGTCAAACGGGCCGGCCTTTTCACAGGAATGGGCCTCTGTTGGGCTGTGCCACGTGTCGACGTATCATAGGCGCCTTCTGTCCAATGAGTGGATGACATCTGTCCCAACGATGAGCCGACACGTGTTTCCTCCAGCCAATGATGATTTTACACGTGGAAAATCCCCATTGGTCGGGGCTGTTAACGGGTTATCGGATCCAAAACCCGACCCGATAGCTTAACGGCGTTCCGTTACGGTGGATGCCACATGTCGGTCACCCTTGACGAAAGCACTTCTGTGACGCGGGATTTATCGTGATGGAAGTGGACACTTCCGTGATGATAATTTTGGTATTGTCATGGAACACTTCTACGACAGCACAGGTATGACTATCTTGATTCTGTCATAAAATCGTCATGGATGTACATGCATGACAGAAAATGCGACCTACTATGACAAACACGTATCATCACGGAAGTGTATTTTTTTGTAGTGTGTGTTAATGCTTTGGTCCGGTACTCTATTAAAAGGAGGCCTTAATATCCCTTAGTTTCCATTAGGACCCCCCTACCACGGGAGGGTAGGACAAAAGATGTCATGCAAGTTCTTTTCCATAAGCAAGCCATGGATTGATGCTTGTTGGTGGAGGGGGAGTATAAACTTTACCATTCTGTTTGGGAACCGCCTATAATGTGTGTAGCATGGAAGATATCGCCATCTCTTGGTTGTTATGTTGACAATGATAGTATGCCGCTCAAAATATTATTTATCTCTATTTCAAAACCGAGCTCTGGCACCTCTACAAATCCCTGCTTCCCTCTGCGAAGGGCCTATCTATTTACTTTTATGTTGAGTCATCACCTTCTTATTAAAGGCACTAGCTGGAGAGCGCTGCGGTCATTTGCATCCATTACTATTAATCTATGTTGGGTATGACTATGACTGGATCTCTTTTACCATGAATTACAATGTCTAGTCAGTCCTTGATCTTTAAAGGTGCTCTGCATTTATGTTTTGCGGTCTCAGAATGGGCTAGCGAAATACCATCTTATTATATCATATCATGATTGTTTTGAGAAAGTGTTGTCATCTGAGTTTTATTATTATTGCTCTCTAGTTGATTATGCCATTGACATGAGTAAACATTAGACCTAAGAGTTATTGCGAATGTGGTTAGTCATAATCTTTGCTGAAACCTTGAATGCTGGCTTTACATATTTACAACAACAAGAGCAAAAAGAGTTTGTAAAAGTTTTTCTTTATCACTTTCAGTTTATCAACTGAATTGCTTGAGGACAAGCAAAGGTTTAAGCTTGGGGGAGTTGATATGTCTCCGTCGTATCTACTTTTCCAAACACTTTTGCCCTTGCTTTGGACTCTAACTTGCATGATTTGAATGGAACTAACCCGGACTGACGCTCTTTTCAGCAGACTTTCCATGGTGTTATTTATGTGCAGAAACAAAAGATCTCGGAATGACCTGAAACTCCACGGAACATCTTTTTGGAAAATATTAAAAATACTGAAAGAAAAATCCACGTCAGGGGTCCCACACCCTGTCCACGAGGGTGGGGGGCGCGCCTACCCCCCTAGGGCACGCCCCTGCCTCGTGGGCCCCCTGACGCTCCACCGACCTCAACTCCAACTCCATATATTCACTTTCGGGGAGAAAAAAATCAGAGAGAAGGATTCATCGCGTTTTACGATACGGAGCCACCGCCAAGCCCTAAAACCTCTCGGGAGGGCTGATCTGGAGTCCGTTCGGGGCTCCGGAGAGGGGAATACGTCGCCGTCGTCATCATCAACCATCCTCCATCACCAATTTCATGATGCTCACTGCCGTGCGTGAGTAATTCCATCGTAGGCTTGCTGGACGGTGATGGGTTGGATGAGATCTATCATGTAATCGAGTTAGTTTTGTTAGGGTTTGATCCCTAGTATCCATTATGTTCTGAGATTGATGTTGCTATGACTTTGCTATGCTTAATGCTTGTCACTAGGGCCCGAGTGCCATGATTTCTGATCTGAACCTATTATGTTTTCATGAATATATGTGAGTTCTTGATCCTATCTTGCAAGTCTATAATCACCTACTATGTGTTATGATCCGGCAACCCCGAAGTGACAATAATCGGGACCACATCCGGCGATGACCATAGTTTGAGGAGTTCATGTATTCACTATGTGTTAATGCTTTGGTCCGGTACTCTATTAAAAGGAGGCCTTAATATCCCTTAGTTTCCATTAGGACCCCGCTGCCACGGGAGGGTAGGACAAAAGATGTCATGCAAGTTCTTTGCCATAAGCACGTATGACTATATTCGGAATACATGCCTACATTACATTGATGAATTGGAGCTAGTTCTGTGTCACCCTATGTTATGACTGTTACATGATGAACCGCATCCGGCATAATTCTCCATCACCGATCCAATGCCTACGAGCTTTTCATATATTGTTCTTCGCTTATTTACTTTACCGTTGTTACTGTTACAATCACTAAAAATCACCAAAAATATTACTTTTGCTACTGTTACTTTTGTTACCGTTACCACTACTATCATATTACTTTGCTACTAAATACTTTGCTGCAGATATTAAGTTATCTGGGTGTGGCTGAATTGACAACTCAGTTGCTAATACTTGAGAATATTCTTTGGCTCCCCTTGTGTCGAATCAATAAATTTGGGTTGAATACTCTACCCTCAAAAACTGTTGCGATCCCCTATACTTGTGGGTTATCACATACCAAGGAATACCATTAGCAACATTTATTGCAGCTAACTGCTCATCAAGAAAACTATCATCAAATAGGTAGTGGGTCATCAAGCACATTTTCAAGCCTAGACAAGTTATCAGCTACGGGGTTCTCAGCTCCTTTTCTATCAATGATATGTAAATCAAATTCTTGTAACAAGAGAACCCAATGAATAAGTCTAGGTTTAGCATCTTTCTTCTCCATTAGATATTTCATAGCAGCATGGTCTGTGTGAACAGTTACTTTGGAATCAACAATATAAGGTCTAAACTTGTCACAAGCAAACACCACTGCTAAGAATTCTTTTTCAGTAGTAGCATAATTTCTTTGAGCACTGTCTAGAGTTTTACTACCATAATGAATAACATTCAATTTCTTACCAACTCTTTGTCCTAGAACAACACCAACAACAAAATCACTAGCATCACACATAATTTCAAAAGGCAAGTTCCAACCAGGTGGTTGAACAATAGCTGCAGTAATTAAAGCTTTCTTGAGTGTTTCAAAAGCTTCAAGACAATCATCATGAAAAACAAAAGGAACATCCTTTTGCAAAAGACTAGTGAGAGGCCTAGAATTTTTAGAAAAGTCTTTGATAAATCTCCTATAGGATGACCTAGGAAACTAAAAATACCTTTGATGTCCTTAGGACATAGCATTTTCTCAATAGCATCAACTTTAGCTTGGTCCACTTCAATACCTCATTCAGAAATTTTATGACCAAGACAATGCCTTCATTAAGCATAAAGTGGCACTTCTCCCAATTCAAAACAAGATTTGTTTGTTCACATCTTTGTAAAACTCGATCAAGATTGCTTAAACAATCATCAAAAGACTTCCCATAAAAAGAGAAGTCATCCATGAAAACTGTCGGGGATATACCCCGCGGTATGACCCGGCCGGACTTGGCGCTTCACTGTGACCTGCCGGAGGACTGGAGACCCGCGGGTCTGGCGGCTCACTATCAGACGACTCACGGATGACCCCGACGGCAGGTCAGATAGAAGACTAGGCCCAAGGCCCAGAAGGCCGGCTCACGTTATGATGGGCCGGCTTAAGAAGAAAGGGATGACGAATATTTCCTCTACGAGGAAGCAAGACCCGGACTTGTAATTAACTTGTAAGAGAAGATAGACTAGTCCTAGTCCTACTAGGACTCCACATGTAACCCGCCCCTCTA
The DNA here is from genome assembly GCF_018294505.1 of Triticum aestivum. Lineage (NCBI taxonomy): Eukaryota > Viridiplantae > Streptophyta > Magnoliopsida > Poales > Poaceae > Triticum > Triticum aestivum. The sequence continues at coordinate 440,800,815 of NC_057799.1, forward strand.
ACTTATATAAGGAGGGGCAGGGCACCCCAAAGAGGGACAAGCAACAAGAAATAATCTCTAGGGCTAAACACCGAGAGCCGGAGCCGGCGACTCTCCCGTGATCATAATGAGACCTAGCCACAAACAGCATGTAGGGTTATTACCGGATGATGTTTCCCGGGGCCCGAAGCTGTCTAAACCCTTGTCTTGTGCGTTGATCCGCCCTGCGTCTCTCATCCCAATCAACCCCTCTCAAGCTACTACATAGATGCGCTGGCCTCACGACTAAGTCCTCACACTAAGAACATCTGCCGTGACAATTCCACGACAGTTGGCGCCCACCGTGGGGCCTGCACACGGTGGTGTTGAGTTCTTGGAGGGATCTCTTGTAGCGATTGAGAGTTCACAATTTTCCGGATGAAGAAGAGCCGGCTTGGAAAAACCAGCATCAGCTTCAAAGCTTCAAGTTCATCAATTTAGATTTACAATCTGTGGAGCTTAACGTCAACTGCGGCAACTTGCAATCCGCCGAGATGAAGAACAGATCGATTTCGTCGACTGTAGCGGGCGTATCAAGTCATGCCCGTATCCGAGTCAAACCAGTACAAGTTGTAGAGAAAAAAAGGGGAAAGTTATCTATGACCAAGGAGGATATGGACTCCGAGTTGTCCTTGCGCGCTTCTGGAAAAAAAAAAGACCGCAACTATCACGGCTGTATCGGACCGGCGCTGACACGCCGTGGCCTTTGTCTCATCGGCGTGGTTATATACGCCTCTGTCGTGACCTCCATGGCCGGTCCTCGCCGGCGCACCTTCAACCGTCGAGCCTCACCTTGCCCTGCCTCTGAGCTGGCCCCCGCTGAGCCGTCTCTGTTGCGGTCCAGCGCCTCAAATCGCCCTGGCCACACCTCTGCATCGGACTTACCTCGTCCAGGCCGAGTTGACCCGACCTCGAATCGCTTCCGCCGTGGTGTTAAGCCCTGAGCTGCCGTGCCTTGCCTCCGGATTATGGAGGACCACCTTGAGTCGCCTGTCTCCGATTACAACCCGGATCCTGCCTCACCAAGTCGCCTCTGGGTCACTATGGTCCGCCCCGCTGTTGAGCCGTTCTTCTCCAACCCGCCGGCGCGTCTTTGCCACCAGGCTGACCTCGTTGATGCGCCACCGCACCTGCGGTGCTCATCTGCTGAGCCGCCCAGCTCGGGCCCTGCTGTGACCCGCCTCGCTTGCTGTGAATTGCCGCTGTCACGTCTACGACCTCACGTGAGCCGGCTCCAAAAGTGCTCGTCCGCCTGGCCTCACCATGGCCACTACGGCCCTGCGCTAAAGTCGCCGCCCTTTGCTGCTCAAACCGGGATTCGTTCCTCTCCTCCGGGTCAACTCCACTCCGAGCCGCCCTCGCCGCCGTGTCGCTCGCATCTGAGTCGCCGCCTTGGCCTTATGTCCGCGCTCGCGTGCCTATCACCCAAGCATCGCACAAGCCACCTGGGCGAATGACGATGTCGTGCCTACGCCTGCTGTTGTTTCCACTTTGAGCTGCATGAATTGTCCCCTTCACGGTGCTCCAGCCCGCTGGCTCCGCTTCTGCTGGCTGTCAGGTTGCTCGTCGCCGGTTACCTACTGGACTCCCTCGCGACCTGCCGCCACGGCCTCAAGCTACCGCAAAGCAGTCCGTCGACCGCTTCTTCTGTTGCGCCATAAGCCGCTGCCTGGCTGCTTTTCCGCTGCGCCATGAGTCACTGTGCGTCGAGCCGTCTTTGCCTCTGAGCTACTTCATCACCGTGGAGCCAACTCACCGCTACCTTCAAAGTCGCTGTACCAACTTGTCGGCTGCCAGCGCGAGTCACCGTTTTTTGCCCGTATAGCGCTTCAACCTACTATGCTGCGCCTCCTGTTGCGCCCTTGCATGTTCACCTGAAAGCTGTGAGCTATTTTCTGAAGAAAGGAAAGCAGGGAACGGATTGGGAAGTTGAGAAAGAAAAGAAAGAGGCTGCAGTCCCGTGAGTTCTCCATGATCAGATATGGTCCCACGAATAAACTAAATGTATTGGTACAATTATCATCAGGCTTTGGCACGATTTCCAAAGGGGGCCATCATACACCAGGAAGAAGATTAAAGCCAAAGCATGACAAGGGGTCACATAATAAGTGATCAGGAATCACATCAAATTACTGTTTTGCTGTTGTTGGTTATTTTTTTCTCTGGCATGATAAAGCTACAGCGCAACACTAATTTTGGCACTGTCCAATGGACACGAGCGGAGCCTGTCGGCAAAGAAGAAAAAAAAGGTGGAGCTAGTGTTACACCAGAAGCATCAAATGCAAATATTCCAGTATGGACAAGCGGACCAGAAAGGGCTTAAATCGCCATTGAAATTACTGGAGATTATCTACGGACGTCATGCATAAATCATTTGTCGTCCGGACAACTCAGGTGATAGCCATCCAAGTTCATTTTCTTAACACATATTGTTTCATCAAAGAACAATTACTTGGTCTTATAATATTTTCGCAGGACCATTATTTCTAACAAAAAGGTGTCGCAAAGGGACGTGCACCAATATTATTTTTGCACTAAGCGCTTGTCCGTGCCGTGTCTTATAACATTTTTGTTTAATTTTACGCTGCGGCCGACTCTCTCGTCCGCGCCAGCTTACGACGCCGCCGCTGGCTCATCTGTCTGCTCCCGCGGCCGACTCTCTCGTCCGCGCCAGCTTACGACGCCGCTGCTGGCTCATCTGTCTGCTCCCGCGGCCGACTTGGTCGTGATTGATTTCAGTTTCACCGTGGTGATCATCAACTCCGCGGTGGATAATTTCCGGTTTAACATATCAGGTGAAATCCATTCAGTATGTTTTTATATTTCATATTGCTTTCATTAAAAGAGCAATTACTCTGGTTTGCAAGTTCTCCAATGTAGGACAAATTGTCTACTACTAAAGGGATTATTATATCACTGAGCTGTTGAATGACTCATACCGGTTTATACCACGGTCAAATATGGAGAGTCTCAAGCCAACTCCTCGAGTAGTCTTAAGAATCGGGGGCTATGATGACATGACTCCGTAAATGTTGCCAGTTTGAGCGGATTCAAGAACTCCGGGTCATTGGAGGGAAGACAACCCGGTCCCGGAGGCTACCGCCATACTGGTGAAAAATTTAAAGGCTATCAGAAAATTTCCGGCTTAAAAAGAAAGGATTCCGGTTAAAAAACCGGCTCAAGAGACATCTCTCTCCCACAAAGCACTGAAGCTCTTAATATCGGGTTTAAAAACCGGTTCAAGGGAAATTTATTTACCACAAAGCTTTGAAGCTCTCAAATCCGGTTCAAAAATCCGGCTCAAGTACGAGTTCTCAGAAAGATTAAAGGGTGCCAAAAAGAGCTTGCTGTCATGATGCGCGGTTCAAACATGGGTATCCCACCTTACTGCTTATCTTATCATGATCACTAGGGGGCTTCCTGTTCAAACATAGGTCGTATTCGAACCAAAGAGAACATAGCTGTCGATACCCTTTTTGATCGGCACACTGCCGAGCTCATTGGGGAGTTTCTTGGTCATATTTGAACCATAGCTCAACCCCCTTTGGGAACCGACGTGGATCGTATTCGAATCAGCGTCGTTAAACAACTCTCAAGGTCATTTGGGGGCTTCCTGTTCAAACATAGGTCGTATTCGAACCAAAGAGAACATAGCTGTCGGTACCCTCTTGATCGGCAATGCCAAAGCCACTGGGGGCTATATGATCGTATTTGAATCTTAGCTTAACCCCTTTGGGACGGTTTTCTGATCGTATTCGAATCAGAAGCCTCAAAATTTTTGAAGTCTCTTTTTGCAAACAGTTTTCGGATTTTATTTGAAGCTCTTTTGATCATATCTAAAGTGTATATGAGTGGTTGCTATTTAACCCGGCTTGATTTTTGATGATAAGTCGCCGGCTTATGACAATCGTCATCTATGTGGAAGCATTGGCTTCTAAGGATTGGGTTATCACACTTACTGCACAGGTATCATAAGCCGGCAGTACAATTCAATATCACAGGTATGATATTGTTTATACATGATTATGTTTAAACCGGCCCTGGCTATGGACTTTAAGCCGCCGGTATGTTTTGAATTGCGCCATTGGAATCATGCGCGTATCAAGATTGGGTTATCACCCTTACTGCACAGGTCATGTAAACCGGCAGTACAAATTCAATATCACGGTGGTTATATGTGAGATATTATGACCCGCCCTGCGGTAAACCGCCAAGGGATCTTGTGATCTACTTGTGTGCAGGATAAGACTACATTTGGGTGGTTACCCGCCCTGGATTTTAACGTTAAGTCGCCAGGGCATATGTTGTTTAAACTCTGTGCAGGATTTACACGGATATGACTTACATAAATGATTAAGTTCAAGCCCATCATCAAAGATTGAAATTGGTTTTCTCAATGGCTATAAGCCGTCGGGTTGTAAAAATTCCGGCTTACAATGGAGGCGTATTAAGTCGCCATCGGCCAAGAGCTGCCGGGTATTTAAACTCCGGATTGACTTATCAACAGATGAGGTATTCAAAGTCGCTTTGGCGCAATGGCTATTATTTTATCAATGGATATGATTTATTCTACAATGGAAAGAATAGTCCCGAGTCGCTACAGGCTTACGACCCGGCACTTGGGGGCTAATGCAAAGTCATTTTTTGCTCATCCTATTGAAGACCCGACTCATCACATTGTAATGAGCCGGCCCTTAGGGGCTACCAATTGCTCCTGTCGAAAATTCAAGGTACACAAGCCTTAATCCATTATATTGAAAGATCCAATATTCAGTTGGTAGAGTACAAAGCTCTTAACCTTGTGGACGTGGGTTCAAGCCCCATGGTGGAGATTACATCATATACTGTTATTATCAATAAATCATATACAAAATCCCAGCTCGGTAATATCTTACTGACCCGGCCCTTGGGGGCTACACCGGTTGAAGTTTATATGAGCATGAGGCAATTACAAGTCCCAGGTTGCTGCAAGCATGACAACCCGGCACTTGGGGGCTACGTAAAATGGAGTATTCAGTTTTTACTAATGACTGAGATGAACAATATGGATTTCTTCAAAGTGGCAGCATTTATATTGAAGCAAGTCTTAAGCCATCACTTTGTTCTCCTCAAGACTTGGGGGCTACAGTCATTATGACCCTGTGTCTACAACCCGGAGTCATCAATAATCATGAACCGGCGTTGGCAACAATCATGACCCGGAAGTATCAGCTTTTATAACCCTACAATTTTGGTACTCGTAAACCGGCAAGTTTTATATCTTTAAGCCGGCTGAATATAAGTTGAATATTTGAAGACCAATATTTTTGTCAAGTCAGAGTATTGAAAGCCGACTCAAGTGGATTATCTTTTACAATATTTCTCAACAAGAGACCAATGTCAGCAAATTGACTCTGAAGCTGGCCTGTTGACCTGGATTTTCAAAGGAAGTATCTGGATTTTTTGCATTGGCAAAATTTGAACATATCTGCTAAATAGATTTGCTATGAGATTATGGATACATATCAAGAAGGAAGATGACAACGACTTAAGGATGATCAAGTGCCGGCTTACAAAGAATATTTAACCCGGAACACAACCTGTCAAATTTGTTCTTGTGTTTATATTGCAGATTAGTTTAACATGGATAAATCCAAATTAAACTAGGGGCTAATGTCGGGGATATACCCCGCGGTATGACCCGGCCGGAAGTATGACCCGGCCGGACTTGGCGCTTCACTGTGACCTGCCGGAGGACTGGAGACTCACGGGTCTGGCGGCTCACTGTCAGACGACTCACGGATGACCCCGACGGCGGGTCAGATAGAAGACTAGGCCCAAGGCCCAGAAGGCCGGCTCACGTTATGATGGGCCGGCTTAAGAAGAAAGGGATGACGAATATTTCCTCTACGAGGAAGCAAGACCCGGACTTGTAATTAACTTGTAAGAGAAGATAGACTAGTCCTAGTCCTACTAGGACTCCACATGTAACCCGCCCCTCTAACTTATATAAGGAGGGGCAGGGCACCCCAAAGAGGGACAAGCAACAAGAAATAATCTCTAGGGCTAAACACCGAGAGCCGGAGCCGGCGACTCTCCCGTGATCATAATGAGACCTAGCCACAAACAACATGTAGCCGGATGATGTTTCCCGGGGCCCGAAGTTGTCTAAACCCTTGTCTTGTGCGTTGATCCGCCCTACATCTCTCATCCCAATCAACCCCTCTCAAGCTACTACATAGATGTGCTGGCCTCACGACTAAGTCCTCACACTAAGGACATCTTCCATGACAATTCCACGACAAAAACCTCAACAATCTTTTCAAAAAAGTCAGAGAATATGGTAGTCATACATCTTTGAAAGGTAGCAGGTGCATTACATAAACCAAAAAATACGTCTATAAGCATAGGTTCCAAAAGGACAAGTAAAAGTGGTCTTTTCTTGATCAGGTTGAGAAATAGGTATTTGTGAAAAACTAGAATATCCGTCAAGGAAGCAAAAGTGTGTGTGCTTAGATAATCTTTCAAGCACTTGATCAATAAAAGGCAAAGGGTAATGATCTTTTCTAGTTGCTTTATTTAATTTTCTAAAATCAGTTACCATGCTACAGCCTGTAACATTTTTTTGTGAAATAAGTTCATTCTTATCATTAGGAACAACAGTAATACCTCCTTTCTTAGGGACACAATGAACAGGACTTACCCATCTACTATCAGCTACAGGATAGATTATACATGCTTCCAGAAGTTTTAATATTTCCGTTCTCACCACCTCTTTCATCTTCATATTTAGTCAAAGTTGATGATCAACAACTGGTTTAGCATCAGGTTCCATATTAATTTTGTGCTGACATAGAGTGGTACTAATGCCCTTTAAATCATCAAGAGTATATCCAATAGCAGCTCGGTGCTTCCTTAGAACTTTCAATAATCTTTCTTCTTCATGTTCTGAAAGTTTAGCACTGATAATAACATGATATATCTTCTTTTCATCAAGATAAGCATATTTCAAAGTGTCTGGAAATTGTTTTAATTCAAACAGAGGATCACCTTTAGGTGGAGGTGGACCTCCTAGAGTTTCAATAGGCAAATTGTGTTTAAGTAGAGGACGTTGTTCAAAGAAAATATTATCTATTTTGTTTCTTTCATGCATATGTAAATCATTTTCATGGTCTAGCAAGTATTGCTCTAAAGGATTAGCAGGTGGCACAGCAATAGAAGCAAGACCAATTAATTCATCCTTACTGGGCAATTCTTTTTCATGATGGTTCCTACTAAACTTGGAAAAATTAAACTCATGAGACTCATCACCAAAACTAACACCCACAGTTTGTTTCTGGCAATCTATCTTAGCATTAACTGTGTTCAAGAAAGGTCTACCAAAGATAATGGGACAAAATTCATCTTGTGGGGAACCAAGAACAGGAAAATCAGTAGGGTATTTTATTTTCCCGCACAAGACTTCAACATCTCTAATAATCCCACAAGGCGATATGGTCTCTCTGTTTGCAAGTTTAATAGTAACATCTATGTCTTCTAACTCTGTAGGTGCTATGTCTTCTCTAATTTCTTGATATAACTTGTAAGGAATAGCACTCGCACTAGCACCCATGTCACATAAACCATGATAACAGTGATCTCCTATTTTAACTGAAATGACAGGCATGCCAACAACTGGTCTATTTTTATCCCTTTTTCGGGTTTGGCAATTCTAGCAGCTTCTGCACAGAAGTAGATAACATGCCCATCCACATCTTCTTCTAAGAGATCTTTGCCCATAGCAATATTAGGTTCAACTCTAATTTGTTCATCAGGTTTAGGTGTTCTAACAGAGCTTTTGTTAACCATAGTTGAAACTTTAGCATGTTCCTTTATCCTTACAGGAAAAGGAGGTTTCTCAATATAAGCAGTAGGAACAACTGGATCAACATTATAAAGTATAGTTTCTTCTTTCACTGGTACCGGTTCTTTAATTTCTTCTTTAATAGGTGGGTGATATTTAAGCCACTTCTCTTTAGGGAGTTCAACATGAGTAGCAAATGAATCACAAAAGGAAGCTACTATCTCAGAGTCAAGTCCGTATTTAGTGCTAAACTTTTGAAAAGCATCGGTATCCATAAAAGATTTAACACAATCATACTTAAGCTTAATATTGGGCTTTTTACCTTTGTCGAGTTCCCAATCTTCAGAGTTGCGTTTAATTCTTTCCAAAAGATCCCACTGGAATTCAGTAGTCTTCTTCATAAAAGAACCAGCACAAGAAGTATCCGGCATGGTTTGATCATTACGAGAAAGCCGAGCATAAAAATTCTAAATAATAATTTTTATTGAGAGCTCATGATTGGGGCATGAATATAACATTGACTTAAGCCTCCCCAAGATAGAGCGATACTTTCTCCTTCACGAGGCCAAAAATTATATATATAATTCTGATCACAATGAACTAGATGCATAGGATAATTTTTTTGGTGGAACTCCAATTTCAGACGATTCCAATTCCATGATCCAATATCATCGCATAGCCTATACCATGCCAATGCTTTTCCCTTCAAAGATAAAGGGAAAACCCTTCTCATCACCTCATCTCCGGGTAAACCTGCAAGCTTAAACAATCCACAAATTTGTTCCACATATATAAAGTGCATATCGGGATGTTCGGTTCCATCTCCTGCATAAGGATTAGCTAGCAGTTGTTCTATCATACCCGAAGAAATTTCATATTCAATATTTTCAGTAGGTGCTGTAGGTTGAGGGGAAATTAATTTTGGTTCCGGACGAGGTGAAGATACCCCGAACAAACCCCTCAAAGAATTGTTTTCCATAATAACAAGTGACAATAAATTTTAGCACACTATATAAATGTTCCCTTACCGAATCCCACTTACCAAAAGCGCTTCACTCCCCGGCAACGGCACCAGAAAACAGCCTTGATGACCCACAAGTATAGGGGATCAATTGTAGCTCTTTTCGATAAGTAAGAGTGTCGAACCCAACGAGGAGCAGAAGGAAATGACAAGTAGTTCTCAGTAAGGTAATGTTTGCAAGTGCTGAAATTGTAAGTAGCGAGTAGTTTGATAGCAAAGTAATTTGTAACGAGCAAGTAATGATAGTAGCAATAAGTATGTAGCAAGGTAGCCCAATCCTTTTGAGGCAAAGTACAGGCCAAAACGGTTTCTTATGATAAGCAAAGCGTTCTTGAGGGTACACGGGAATTTCATCTAGTCACTTTCATCATGTTGGTTTGATTTGTGTTAGCTACTTTGATAATTTGATATGTGGGTGGACCGGTGCTTAGGTGTTGTTCTTACTTGAACAAACCTCCTACTTATGATTAACCCTCCCGCAAGCATCCACAACTACGAGAAAAGTATTAAGAATAAATTCTAACCATAGCATTAAACTCTAGGATCCAATCGGTCCCTTATGAAATAGTGCATAAACTGGGGTTTAAGTTTCTGTCACTATCGCAACCCACCATCTATTTACTACTCCACAATGCATTCCCTTAGGCCCAAATATGGTGAAGTGTCATGTAGTCGACGTTCACATGACACCACTAAGGGAATCACAACATACATACCATCAAAATATCGAACACGTATCAAATTCACATGATTACTTGCAACATGATTTATCCCGTGACCTCAAGAACAAAGGTAACTACTCACAAACAACAAACATGCTCATGATCAGGAGGGTATTAATATGCATAATGGATCTGAACATATAATCTTCCACCAAATAAACCATATAGTAATCAACTACAAGATGTAACCAACACTACTAGTCACCCCCTCGCAACAATCTATAGTTCTGGTAACAAGATTGAATACAAGAGATGAACTAGGGTTTGAGATGAGATGGTGCTGGTGAAGATGTTGATGGAGAATTCCCTCCCCAAGATGGGAGAGTTGTTGGTGGTGATGATGACGATGATTTCCCCCTCCGGGAGGGAAGTTCCCCCCGGCAGAATCGATCCACCGGAGGGCAAAAGTGCTCCTGCCCAAGATCCGCCTCGAGGCGGTGGTGCTTCATCCCAAAAGACCTCCCCTGATTTTTTCTAGGTCAAAACGACTTATATACCAAAAGATGGGCACCGGAGGTGGACCGAGGATGCCACAACCCACCAGGGCGCGCCAGGGGGGCCTCGCGTGCCCAGGTGGGTTGTGCCCACCTGGTGGCCCCCCTCTGGTGTTTATTGGCTCCAGTATTTCTTAAATAATCCGTAAAAAATCTCCGTGAAGTTTCAACCCTTTTGGAGTTGTGCAGAATAGGTGGCCTGACGTAGCTTTTCCAGGTCCAGATTTCCAGTTGCCGGAATTCTCCCTCGTGGTGTGTTCCTTGCAAATTATGAGAGAAAAGGCATTAGAATTACTCCAAAAAGGATTATTATGGATAAAAACATTATAAATAACAGTAGGAAAACATGATGCAAAATGGACGTATCAGCGCCCGGATGCCTTGTCCGACGAGGAGCTGGACAAGGCCCTGCTCCTCCTCATCGGTGAGGACCAGGGGTACCCGCCTGATTCCCATCTTCCGCAGTACCCCCACCCGAATGGGGCGAAGATCTCCGTCACCATGCCCTCCTTCGACGAGCGCCGGCTCGTGCCGCCGGCGCCCGCTGGAGCCCCAGTGGTGGTGTCCTCTGGTGAGTCCGGCCAGGAGGAGAGGTTGGACTCGGAGGTGACCCGGGAGGGGAAGGGGATACTTCTCCTCCGCACCTGGCAGATCTCCTCCGCACCCTCCCTGACGACAACGACGTCGGCGAGCATCCGGTGAGGAGGTCGCCGCACTCCACCAGGGTCACCACGAGGTCCAGGGGCACGCCCCCGAAGAAGCTGCAGGCCGGGGTCCTGAAGAAGAGCAGATCGGCGCTGATCTCCCGAGGCGACGCTCCTGCTTCGTCGCCAGCGGGCGTTGCTGCGGGTCTGGCCGCTATACCCTTGTCTGCCCCTAGGGCTTGCGTACCAGTTTCCCAGCCCGCGAAGCCTCCGGGCTTGGTGCTCCAGAAGAGGTTGAGGGAGTACGCCGCCGTGGACCAGTAAGCGCTCCGTCCTGATCCTTCGTTCCTATCCTCGCCGTATTTTCTTGATGTCTCCCCCTTGTGCTATTAGGCCAGTGCCGATGGTGAAGAAGAAGAAGGGGGCGACCGCAACCCCTGAGGCCCAGCAACCTGCCACGGCCGCGCCACCTATGGCGCGTAAGGACGGTGATGGCTCCCGCGCCTCAGCGGCCTGGTCTTCCTCGCGAGATCCAGAAGCCAGTCCTCGGGAGAAGGCGATCTCCACAGCCAAGGCTGCTCCTGAGGCTCCCGCCCCCAGCTCGCCTGCCGAGGTCATGAAGGCTCAGGAGCCCCCGGCCCCTTCTGTTGCCGCTGACCTGCATACCTTAGTGTTGATGCCGTCTCTTCCCCCTTCTGTTGTACCGCTGGGCCGTGATCCCCCTGCTTTGCCTGATGCCCTGGAGGACGCCCTTCTCGTGTTGACCCAGCTTCGCAACAACCTTTATGGTGCCGACCGTCGACTGGCGTCGGGGCGAATGGAGTTGGTCTCGGGGTGGCTGCGATCTGATGCGTCCGTGTGGGTGGCATGGGGTTAGGCCATGGCAGCTTCTGAGGAGGGTAAGCATGCTGCCGACCTGGCCGCAGCCGCCCATGAGGTGGCGTTGAAGGATGTTGAGGCCGCCAAGGAGCGCTACCAGGCGGCGGAGGCCGAGCTCGAGACCCTGCGCAACGAACGCGCTGCCGAGTCTCGTCAACGCGAGGCATGAGAGGAGGGGATGAAGGCTCGAGAAGACGCGGTCGCTGGCCGTGACACCGAGCTGGAGCAGTTGGCGCGAGCGCAGGTCGCGGAGCGCGATCGCCTGGAGAAGCTGAAGAAGGAGGTGGAGGGGAGAAGGCCCTGCAGGAGGCCAAGGCTAACACCTTGACGTTGATCGTGCTGCCTTCGACTCCCTTGAGAAGAGGTCCCGCAAGGCATTGCGGGATCTCTACGGAAGGGGGTTGAAGAAGCCATTGGTGACTGCTGAGGAGGACCCTGCCGAGCTGCTCACCCAGCTAGTTGAGGCGCTCGAGGGCATTGCCAATGGGGTCGGCACCATGGTGGAAGGGGAAGCCCGCGCGCTCTCCTCCTCGGCTATGACGCGCATCTTCAGCCACCTCCATCTTCGCGACCCCAGCACCGACCTTGGAGCCCGGCTTGAGCCTGTGGACAAGGAATGCTGCACAGCCGCTGCCGACGCCGTGAAGGACCTAGTGGAGGCCCTGCTGGAGAAGTTCCTCGCCATCGACCCTGCGCCTCCGGCTGATGGTGCCGCCAATCCTACGGCCACGGGCGACGGCACGGGCAACGGCGATGCTATCGACGACGGGGCACTTCCTGACGGCAGCGCCCAAGGCTGAAGAGAAGGCTTGCTGGCGGTGCTCCTTTCCTCTTTTATTTTCCTGCAATATGCACCATGCCTCGTGGAGGCTTTAAAACTTCTGTTTGGTATTTGAAGAACAATATACCTTGTAATAATTTGTTAGGATTCTGCGATTTCCTTCCCGTTTGCCTGATGTTCTACCTCGGCAGGGCCCGACCCCGCGCATACCTCAGCCGCCGTTGGGTCGTCCGAATCACGAGGACGAGACCAAGGGGTGAGGGGCTACGTGAACAGTTAGGCTCCTGAGTCGCGATGCTCAGGAGTCCCCCTTGACGCACAAACGGCCTACGGGAAGGAGATGCAAGAGTAGGCCTTAGTGTTCTGCATCGGCAGGGCCCGGCCCCGCGCATGCCTCAGCCGCCGTTGAGTCATCCGGATCGCCAGGACGAGACAAAGGGGTGAGGGGCTACGTGACCAGTTAGGCTCCTGAGTCGCGATGCTCAGGAGTCCCCCTTGATGCACAAACAGACCTCCATACCTTTCCTCCCTGAGGTCCCGCTCGGGAGGGACGCGCGACAACCAGGTCCGAGGGACCTGGCAGGGTGGCGTACGCTAGGTGTGGCCTGAGCATAGCCCCCGTGCCCAGCCCCCTCGCGCGACTCTCCCGAAGGGGGAGCGTTGCGACGAGGCCAAACACTGAGCATGGCGGCTCCCTGAGGTTGATGCGGCCATGGGGCCGCCGTCAGTTGTTTATGACCAGCACGGAGCATGGAGCTTCCACACTTGCACGGGCATAGCCGCGCCTCGACTGTGTCGACTGCCAGCACGGAGCATGGTGCTTCCAATGGTGCGTGGGTGAGGGCTCCCTCTGAGTGGAGCCCCCGGGGCGTGTACAGCACCGCCCTGACACGTGGCTTGCATGGCAGGGCTAGACGAGGTGTGTCTGGGCACTCGTGAGCCAGCGCGGGACTCACGAGGCCCTACCTCAAGGAGGGTTGCGCCTGAATTTGATTCTTGATAGTTGTGATGGCCCTGCGAGATGGTTAGGCAACCAGCGCCGAATGAATCTCCTGAGGTGATCACATGAGAAGGCCAGACACCAACGACCCCAGGAGGTGACCTGAACGGGGCCGGCCCGCCAGACAGAGCTCAGTCGTTGGGTTTATCGACGCTGCAGGGACAGACCCGAGCACAGACGCCATGCCCAGTCTTCTCATGCAAAAATCCTGAAGAAAGACAACCAGCACGCGGCTCCCGTGGTGGCGAGGCACCGAGTCGCGTGCCCTGGCTCGTTCGCCCACGATTAGCTCATGCGAGAACAAGGCACCAAGGGCCGTGGGAGGTGACGTACACTGGAGCTGGCCCGCGAGCCAGAGCTCAGCTGAGGGAGTCCTGGATTAAGGGGTCCCTGGGCGTCTGGCCTATGTGACGTGGGCCGGACTGATGGGCCGTGAAGATACAAGACAGAAGACTCTCTCTCGTGTCCGGATAGGACTCTCCTTTGCATGGATGGAAAGCTTGGCGTTCGGATATGAAGATTCCTTTCTCTGTAACCGACTTTGTACAACCCTGGTCCCCTTCGGTGTCTATATAAACCGGAGGGTTTAGTCCGTAGGGGAAATCATAATCATACAGGCTAGACATCTAGGGTTTAGCCATTACGATCTCGTGGTAGATCAACTCTTGTATTCCTCATATTCATCAAGATCAATCAAGCAGGAAGTAGGGTATTACCTCCATCAAGAGGGCCCGAACCTGGGTAAACATCGTGTCCCCCGTCTCCTGTTACCATCGACCTTAGACGCACAGTTTGGGACCCCGTACCCGAGATCTGCCGTTTTTGACACCGACATCAGCCTCTTGGATTTAGCGACGCTGCAGGGACGGACCCAAGCACAGACGCCGTGCCAGTCCTTAATCATGAGGCGGTCGTGGGTGGGTTTGCAAGGGCTTACGACGTTCATGGTATCAAAGTACCGGACAAGCATATAATAATCTTAAAGTAAATCATGGAAGGAGATAAAGCTAGTCCAGATAAGTGCGAGAACGATACATGCCGCAGGGACGGACCTCACGCGACCTGGGGATGATGCAGCCCAAGGGGCGCCCCCAACAAGATAAACTAAAGATGTGAAAGGATACGCGCCGCAGGGACATGCCCATGCGACATGGGGATGATGCGGCCCGAGGGGCGCCCCCGACTGAATAAACTAGAAAATGTCACCTGGTGCCGTTGCTGGAGAGATGTTGAAGTAGCTGAGCATGCGCCCTGGAGGGGTCTCCCTCACGAGCCGCCTTGGTCTTGCACCTCGGGAGGCACTGAAGGCTCGGGAGGTTCGCGGAGAACCTTCGTTGCCTCCGCCAAGACCGCGTGGTACCTGGCCTCCTGAACAGCCACGATGCTTCACAGGTGACGTTGGTAGGCGGCAGCCACGCTCGGCAGGCTGAAAGGCATGCGAACGTAGCTGTGAGGTGGGCCCTCACACCGACCAGCGCGCGAAGGCCAGAAGCGCTCTTGATTTGCGGCTTTGTTGACCCCGGGGACGTTGACGCAGGCGCGCAACTCGCTGTCCTCGCCAGGATAAGGGGCTGCGCCAGGTGGTAGGCGATGGTCGCCACGCATGGCTCTCGCCTCTTGAAGCTCCTCGGTTGTCTTGGTGATGAACTCCTGAGCATGTGGCACCTTGTGCCTAGTGCCCCCGTGAGGGAAGCGTGCGGTGAAGCATGCCTCCACGTGGCGCCCGAGTACCTCCCTCGTGACATTGGCTAGGTCAGAGGCCCTCCAAAAGAGAGCCTGATACGTCTCCAACGTATCTATAATTTCACCAGAATGACAATGCTACGTACGCTTCGACCAGGTGGATCCCGACTGTTAGGCACTTCCTTGCCTGCGAAGATGTAGCTGGTGGGTCCCAGCAGTCAGGGGGCAAATCATTTTTTTCGGACGCACTTCCTTGCGTGCGAAGATGTAGCTGGTGGGTCCCAGCAGTTAGGGGCAAACGTTTTTTTCACGAAATACGGTGGCCCGTCCGGTGGGTCCCCGCTGTCAGGTGGAGGAATAATTATTTTGCACGTAATAAGGAGGCACTTCCTTGCTGCGGCCGTGGACCCAGCTGTCAGCCTCTCCACGTACAATCCACGTCCGATGGAAGCCGTTCCTTGACCACGTTGACCACGCCATGCCGAGAGCACCAGGGCGGTGAACGACAGCGAGGCCTAGGAAGGGGACGACGCGGAGCCGGGGAAGACGCGGCAGTGGATGCCCACGCGTAGAGGAGTACGAGGGTTCACTGGTTCGCTGCAGTGTGAGGCTGTCGTCGCCGCAGAATAACAGGGGGTGTGGGTGAGTAGAGGGATGGCCTGGCCAGCAGTGGGAGTAGTAGGGGGCGGTGAGGCCTCTGCCGCATCGCAGCCGTCCACGGGAGGCAGGAGCACGAGGCACGACCGGTGCTGGTTTGGGCGGCTGGAGCAGGAAGACCAGAGGTTGAAGAAGCACTACGGCCGTTGGATGGACATCGTACGGTCACTGGAGCTAGAATCGTGCATATTGACTAAGTTGACAAAGCCCTCCGTCCCCGTCAACTTAGTAGGCCCACAAGTCAGCCTGCCACTATACTGGGTCCCAGCTAGCTGGGGGAGTATTCATTTTTTTGTGCGTAATAAGGAGGCACTTCCGGTGGGTCCGAGCTGACAGCGGGGGGAACATTTTTTCGCGAAATACGGTGGCCCGTCAGGTGGGTCCCAGCAGTCAGGGGGCAAACGTTTTTTTCGCAAAATACGGTGGCCCGTCCAGTGGGTCCCTGCTGTCAGTTGGAGGAATCATTATTTTCCGCGTAATAAGGAGGCACTTACTTGCTGCGGCCGTGGACCCAGCTGAGACTCTCCACGTACAGTATACTTCCGATGGAAGTCGTTCCTTGACCACGTTGACCTCGCCGCATTCCGTTGCATGCATGCGTCCATGGGCGTGGTGCGTCCCCACTGTCAGCCTCTCACGTACAGTCATCTTCCGATGACTCTCGGTTGTTGACCACGTTGACCACACCGTGCCGAGCGCGCCCAGACTGGAACGACCCGGAGATGGGGAAGAAGGGGCAGTGGAGTTGCAGATGGAGAGGAGTGGGCAACTTCACTGGTTCGGGTGTGCGGCAGCACAGCCGCGGTGCCGCCCACGGGAGACAGGAGCAAGAACAGAGGTTGAAGAAGGAGCACGGCTGTTGGATTAACATCCAACCGTCAAGCTGCTAGAATCATTTGTTGATTAAGTTTACAAAGCCGTGCGTACATGTCCGCTTAGTAGGCCCACAAGTCAGTCACCAAATCTGACGGGTCCTAGCTGTCAACGGGATGAATAATTTTTTCGCAAAACAAGGAGGCACTTCCTTCCGGGCGAAGATACAGCTGGTGGGTCCCAGCTGTCAGGTGGAGAAATAATTTTTTTTCACAAAACAAGGAGGTCCCTCCTGTAGCTGGTTCGAATCCAAACCTAGACTATGACTATATATGGTGCCATGCTACTCAGCAAGTAATGAAACTGGCATATCCAACGTTCGCTTCTCCTCTTCTCTACTTACTCTGCCTAGCATCAGAAGCTCTAGCCGCAGCAACCATGTCCGCTGGCTGCTCGTCCACCTGCTCTTCAGCAGGCAACAACCAGATATGCGCCAAGTCGCCACCCGTACCATTGCCTGTGGGTCTCATCACACCCCCGCCGGCACGCGCACCGCAGCCGATTGCTCATCGCAACCCGCTGCCGTTGGTGTGGTGCCACTGCTGCAAATCACGCAGAGTCATCCATCGCGTCTCAACCACAATCCGCAACCCTGGCCGAGTCTTCTACAAATGCCCGAATCATGGGGTAATAATAGGTTTAAGTGTTGTTCTGCTGCTTTCAGTTGATGATTTTTTAATAGTTTGGTTGATGATCTTCCAATTTGATTCGTGCAGAAAAGGGAAGATTCGTGTGATTTGTATTTCTGGGAAGTTGCTGATGTTGGGGAATGCAACTACGCTGATTATTTGGTTAGCCGAGGAGTCCCAATACCAGCAGGTTGGGGTCTTGGGCAAGTAACTGAAGGAACGGCAAAAGAGGAAGATGCGGAGCAGAAGGTTAAAGATGCAGTTCCTCTGATCATGGCCAACCAACAGCAGCTGAACGGCCTTGACAGCAATGAGGAGATGAAAGAGCTTGTGAAGATAATGGGCAAAATCGATGTGCTCTGTAGGATGATTGTCTCTTTATTTGAAGTGTATGTAGCACTCGTGATGTATTCAGTGGCTACGACATGAGCACTTTGCTGAAACTAGTAGTGAATGAAACCTGTGTAGCAGGCTGGGCGTAGTGTTGTGAACATCTAATGATTTCTATTAACGGAAATCAGGGGGTATCCCCTTTTGCTCATATAAATAAATAAATAGCAGAGGCCTGTCGGGTCAGCTTTGTTCTCATTCGAAGACGTCAAGAAAATTGCAGTCCAACAGCAAACTATGTCATCAAATTCAAGTTTCACAGCCAAATATGAGTACAACTAAACAACAATGTCATCATGTTTTAGTTGTCATACAATCACCAAACACAAATCAGCATACATAACAAGTGATGTTCTCACAGCAAAATACTAAACAACATGTTCATCAGGTTTGAGTTGTCATAGCAAACACAATTTCACATAGTAGATAAAAAACGTCTTCTGACAGGCAAATACGACAAAAGCAATGTAATCATCATCTGCAGCAGCAGCGTCAACATCTTCGCCATGTGTATCAGTCTGAATCATAATTCCCCACGGTGTCATCTTCTTCTTCGTCCTCAACGTCCTCGAACGTTGGCTTCTTGTTGATCAACTCTTGTCGGTCCACAGCACGACAGGCAATCTTTTCGCCGGCGTCATTGACGTGATGGTTCTCAAAGATATTAGGAACATCTGTGTTATCTTGTACATCAGGAGCAGTGTAAGCATCATCTTGTTGTGCAACTTCATTAAACGAATTCCTCTGCTCAAACCTTTGCAATACTCTCCAGTCATCGCTACGTGCAAATGTGTCTTCCAAGAAAAATATCTGTGTTGCTTGATTTGCCAAAATAAAAGGCTCGTTGGTCTGGTACGCCGCCTTGACATTGATGGATTTGAAATAATCATCAGCTCTAGGTTTTGCGATCCTGGAAAACAGGTTATACCAACGACAGCACAACAGAACCACACACCGATGATCCTCGAAACTGGAGATATACTGCAACTGAACAATGTATATTATGTTAGCATACATTTCAGTTGTCTCTTTGTCATACGCATCCGTGCTCATGATGGCACTGTTTTGTGTCTTCCTTCCTTTGTCTCGTGCAAGTGTGTTGTAGCGCACATCTCCAACAACGCAAGATTCATAATGTCTTACCCGAGTATCAGGACCCATTGCTAGTGAGTAAAGGGCATCATCAACTGCATGCCCATCCTCCCGCATCTTCTTAACCTATGGTTAGAAAATAGACAAGTTGATCATCTTATGTACTCAATATATTAAAAAAAACTGACAGTGCACTTCAAAAGCTTACATGGTTCTTGAACCATTTCGCAAATCCTGCCATAACTAGTTTGTCAGTGTTTCTTGGATTTTGCGGCAGTAACTCCTCTTTGTAGATGCTGCACAACATAGTGATCGCGTCAAACATCTAAATATATAAGAATGTGCTGCAAGTTTAGTAGATTACGATGTATAAGCTGCAGTACTGCACTTACTTGATATAAGGTAGTATCTCAGGACAGTTATTCAACACATACCGAACCATTTTGTCCAAATCTTTAGGTTTGTCCTCTTTTCGACTCTTCCCTGTAACTCGAACAGAATAATCGAAAACATTGAGCCCGGGATTGTCTTGACCCACCTCTTTGCTAAGTTGATCAGCTGTTTCAATGTATTTTGAGCAGAATGTCAACGCTTCTGTAGCAATATAGGCCTCTGCAATGGAACCCTCGGGTCTAGCTCTGTTCCTAACATAGCCCTTGAAAGTGCCTAGCCGCCTTTCAATAGGGTAGATCCAGCCATACTGTACTGGACCTCTAAGTAGTGCCTCATCAGGTAGATGAACAACCAAATGCACCATCACATCAAAGAAGGCTGGAGGATATATCTTCTCAAGGTCGCATAGGATAGTTGGTATCTTGTCTCTAAGACGCTCCAAAGCATCTATCCTGATATTCCTACTGCAGAGTTCCCTGAAGAATTGTCCCAACTCTGCAACTGCTGTGTATAAGTCAGGGCGGCCCAATCCTCTAAGGATAACAGGTAAAACCCTTTGAAGTAGGACGTGGCAATCATGAGTTTTCAACCCTTGTACCTTGTTTCCATCTGCACTGACTCTCCTTTCAGGGTTGGAAGCAAATCCATGTGGGAATCTCACACGTGACAGGACCTCGCAGAATTCTTTTCTTTTTACCTTGTCCAAGACGTACACAGCTGGTGCCATATCCCGTGGTTTACCTTCATCTTGCACCTGCAAATCCTTTCTGATACCCAGGTGTGTCAAATCAATCCTAGATTTTAAGGTATCTTTCGTCTTGCCTTCAATATTAAGAAGTGTGCCGATAATGCTGTCACATATATTTTTCTCGATGTGCATCACATCAAGATTATGCCGCAGATCCAAATCTTTCCAATAATCCAAGTCCCACAAAGTGGACCTGCGGGTAAACAATAATCTCTCTTCTACCCTGGCATGCTTCCTTTTCCCGCTACCATTACCAGGATGGTTTCCTGGTGTAATATGCCTGACCTTCTCTAATTCCACTTGCAACTCATCGGCGGTGAGCCTCTTTGGCGCATCACGGTTTTCATGCTTTGCATTGAACACATGTCTTTGGTATTTTCTAGGATGCGGCTTGTCCTTGGAAAGGAAACGGCGGTGTCCAATGTAACAGATCTTGCTAAGTATTGCGTATGACAGCGGATTCCTGTCACAACGAACACATGCATTGTAACCATGTGTCATTCGCCCTGACATAGTGCCAAAAGCTGGATAATCATGGATGCACCAAATTATAACAGCACGCAGAAAGAAATCAGCTGGTGGGCTGCTATATAGGTCTCGAGTGAGAACACCCTTCCATAGCTGTTGAAGTTCCTCCACAAGAGGCTCCATGAACAAATCAAAATCCTTTCCAGGACTTTTTGGACCTGGGATGAGCAAGGCCATCATGTAGTTTGATTCTTTGGTGCAGACATTTGGAGGCATGTTGTAAGGGGTAACAAGCACTGGCCACATGCTATATGTGGCGCTCTGGTGGCCAAATGGGTTAAATCCATCTGAAGCTAAGCCAAGTCTAATGTTTCTCGGGTCAGAACAAACTTTTTGTGTTTCTGATTGAATCTTTGCCACTCACTACCATGAGATGGACGGCTCATTACATTCTGATCTCTGTACTCCTAGTTCCTAGAATGCCACAGTATATCCTCTCTTGTTTCAGCATCATGAAACAACCTCTGGAATCTTGGTATAATTGGAAAATGTCTCAGAACATTATGAGGAATACTCTTCACAGCATCGCCATCTTTCCATCTTGATGATTTGCATTTCGGGCATTCACTTAAGTTGGCATAATCCTTCCGGAATAGAACACAATTATTCTTACAAACATGGATCATATCATATCCAATTCCAGCTGCACGAAGGAAATTCTTCATTTTACTGTAGGTGTGTGGCAGCTCAGACGCATCTGGGAAAGATTCGCGGAAAGCAGCCAACATCGCATCGAATGATTTGTTGGTCATCCGCTCAGATGTCTTCACCTGAAGAAAGGTGACCATAGCTGAGAATACTGACAGCTTATTTCCTGGGGTGACAACAACGTTGCATTGTTCCAACATGCGGGCCCACCATTTTTCTTCTGCAGGTGAAAGTTCACGGAATGCACGAGCATTTCATAGCATTGTTTCAATGTTGGTCAAACTCACTGGCTCCGCCACCACCACATCCTCCTCCTCTTCCACCTGAGCATCAGGCAGATCAAGATGGTGATCTGCTGCTTCCACGTAGTCAATAACATTGACGTTCATAGCTTCACCATGATGAACCCACCTAGTATATGTGACCGACATCCCATACAAGTGTAGATGATTTTGCACAGTTGACTGGGGTCTTGTAACTAAATTCATACAACTGCTACACGGGTAGAGCACATCTGATTTCGGACCACCGTACTCAGCTCTGATAAAGTTCATGAAGTTTTCAACCCCCTCGACATATGCAGCAGAGAATCTTCGAGCAGAAGTTATCCAAGTCATGTCCATCTGTTAGACATACAAATTAGTTCTTCTACTAGATATTACAGGAAAAACATATATGCTTTTTTATGAAGTCCAGAAAAAAAATACCTAGGTCGATGTCTAAAGCTATGGCAAGATATTTGGACGAGCAGATCTAAGTAATGAAATATATGTAAAGCTAATTCAGCAAACAGATTTGAGTGCCAAATTATGGCAGGCTGTTTCAGCAGTCAATGAGGTCGAGCACACAGCCATCGAACTATCGAAGGCCATCGCAGCAACAAAGATCGAGTATAAAACGGTGTAGAGCTATTTCACCTAACAGATTGGCTACTAGACCATGGCAATCTACATCACAATAAATATATGGCAGGATATTTTAGCAACTAATCAGCCTTGGCATGCCATCTCAGCTAAGCAGATTGAGTGCAGAACAGGGCAAGGAAGCTTCTTAAGCAGAGCATATTGACAGTAAACTACTTCGGCAAACAATGAGATTAACAGCGTCTATCAGCTAACATTCAGCGCTACACCGACATGAACGGGGCCTCAGTCTAGAATGCGCGTACCGTGGGAGAAGCTGACCGCCATGCGTCTCCACACGAACGTCGCCAGCGGCGGCGGCACTGACCGCCGTGCGCCTCCACAAGAACGTAGCCAGAGTTGGCGGCGCGGCTAGTGTTGGGGAACGTAGTAATTTCAAAAAAATTCCTACGCACACGCAAGATCATGGTGATGCATAGCAACAAGAGGGTAGAGTGTTGTCCACGTACCCTCGTAGACCGAAAGCGGAAGCATTAACACAACGCGGTTGATGTAGTCGTACGTCTTCACGATCCGACCGATCAAGTACCAAACGCACGGCACCTCCGAGTTCAGCACACGTTCAGCTCGATGACGTCCCTCGAACTCCGATCCAGTCGAGTGTTGAGGGAGAGTTTCGTCAGCACGACGGCGTGGTGACGATGATGATATTCTACCGACGCAGGGCTTCGCCTAAGCACCCCTACGATATTATCGAGGTGTAATATGCTGGAGGGGGGCATCGCACACGGCTAAGAGATCAATGATCAATTGTTGTCTCTCTGGGGTGCCCCCTGCCCCCGTATATAAAGGATCAAAGGGGGAGGTGCGGCCAGCCTTGGGGCGCGCCAGGAGGAGTCCTACTCCCACTGGGAGTAGGACCCCCCCCCCCCTTTCCTAGTTGGATTAGGACTTGGGAGGGGGAAAAGAAGAGAGGGAGAAGAAGGAAGGGGGCGCCGCCCCCTTCTCCTTGTCCTATTCGGACTAGGGGAGAGGGGCGCACGGCCCAGCCCTAGCCGCCTCTCCTCTCTTCCACCTAGGCCCACTAAGGCCCATTATGTTGCCGGGGGGTTCCGGTAACCTCCCGGTACTCCAGTAAAATCCCGATTTCACCCGGAACACTTCCGATATCCAAACATAGGCTTCCAATATATCAATCTTCATGTCTCAACCATTTCGAGACTCCCCGTCATGTCCGTGATCACATCCGGGACTCCGAACAACCTTCGGTACATCAAAACATATAAACTCATAATATAATTGTCATCGAAACGTTAAGCGTGCGGACCCTACGGGTTTGAGAACTATGTAGACATGACCGAGACACGTCTCCGGTCAATAACCAATAGCAGAACCTGGATGCTCATATTGGCTCCCACATATTCTACGAAGATCTTTATCGGTCAAACCGCATAACACCATACGTTGTTCCCTTTGTCATCGGTATGTTACTTGATCGAGATTCGATCGTCGGTATCTCAATACCTAGTTCAATCTCGTTATCGGCAAGTCTCTTTACTCGTTCTGTAATACATCATCCCGCAACTAACTCATTAGTTACAATGCTTGCAAGGCTTATAGTGATGTGCATTACTGAGTGGGCCCAGAGATACCTCTCCGACAATCGGAGTGACAAATCCTAATCTCGAAATACGCCAACCCAACAAGTACCTTCGGAGACACCTGTAGAGCACCTTTATAATCACCCAGTTACGTTGTGACGTTTGGTAGCACACAAAGTGTTCCTCCGGTATTCGGGAGTTGCATAATCTCATAGTCATAGGAACATGTATAAGTCATGAAGAAAGCAATAGCAACATACTAAACGATTGAGTGCTAAGCTAACGAAATGGGTCAAGTCAATCACATCATTCTCCTAATGATGTGATCCCATTAATCAAATGACAACTCATGTCAATGGCTAGGAAACATAACCATCTTTAATCAATGAGCTAGTCAAGTAGAGGCATACTAGTGACACTCTGTTTGTCTATGTATTCACACAAGTATTATGTTTCCGGTTAATACAATTCTAGCATGAATAATAAACATTTCTCATGATATAAGGAAATAAATAATAACTTTATTATTGCCTCTAGGGCATATTTCCTTCAGTCTCCCACTTGCACTAGAGTCAATAATCTAGATTACACAGTAATGATTCTTGCACCCATGGAGCCTTGGTGCTGATCATGTTTTGCTCGTGGAAGAGGCTTAGTCCACGGGTCTGCCACATTCAGATCCGTATGTATCTTGCAAATTTCTATGTCTCCCACCTGGACTAAATCCCGGATGGAATTGAAGCGTCTCTTGATGTGCTTGGTTCTCTTGTGAAATCTGGATTCCTTTGCTAAGGCAATTGCACCAGTATTGTCACAAAAGATTTTCATTGGACCCGATGCACTAGGTATGTCACCTAGATCGGATATGAACTCCTTCATCCAGACTCCTACATTTGCTGCTTCCGAAGCAGCTATGTACTCCGCTTCACACGTAGATCCCGCCACGACGCTTTGTTTAGAACTGCACCAAGTGACAGCTCCACCGTTCAATGTAAACACGTATCCGGTTTGTGATTTAGAATCGTTCGGATCAGTGTCAAAGCTTGCATCGACGTAACCATTTACGATGAGCTCTTTGTCACCTCCATAAACGAGAACCATATCCTTAGTCCTTTTTAGGTATTTCAGGATGTTCTTGACCGCTGTCCAGTGATCCACTCCTGGATTACTTTGGTACCTTCCTGCTAGACTTATAGCAAGGCACACATCAGGTCTGGTACACAGCATTGCATACATGATAGAGCCTATGGCTGAAGCATAGGGAACATCTTTCATCTTCTCTCTATCTTCTGCAGTGGTCGGGCATTGAGTCGTACTCAACTTCACACCTTGTAACACAGGCAAGAACCCTTTCTTTGCTTGATCCATTTTGAACTTCTTCAAAACTTTGTCAAGGTATGTGCTTTCTGAAAGTCCAATTAAGCGTCTTGATCTATCTCTATAGATCTTGATGCCCAATATATACGCAGCTTCACCGAGGTCTTTCATTGAATAACTCTTATTCAAGTATCCCTTTATGCTATCCAGAAATTCTATATCATTTCCAATCAGCAATATGTCATCCACATATAATATCAGAAATGCTACAGAGCTCCCACTCACTTTCTTGTAAATACAGGCTTCTCCAAAAGTCTGTACAAAACCAAATGCTTTGATCACACTATCAAAGCGTTTATTCCAACTCCGAGAGGCTTGCACCAGTCCATAAATGGATCGCTGGAGCTTGCACACTTTGTTAGCTCCCTTTGGATCGACAAAACCTTCCGGTTGCATCATATACAATTCTTCTTCCAGAAAACCATTCAGGAATGCAGTTTTGACATCCATTTGCCAAATTTCATAATCATAAAATGCGGAAATTGCTAACATGATTCGGACAGACTTAAGCATCGCTACGGGTGAGAAGGTCTCATCGTAGTCAATCCCTTGAACTTGTCGAAAACCTTTCGCAACAAGTCGAGCTTTATAGACAGTAACATTACCGTCAGCGTCAGTCTTCTTCTTGAAGATCCATTTATTTTCAATGGCGTGCCGATCATCGGGCAAGTCAAGCAAAGTCCATACTTTGTTCTCATACATGGATCCCATCTCGGATTTCATGGCCTCAAGCCATTTTGCGGAATCTAGGCTCACCATCGCTTCTTCATAGTTCGTAGGTTCGTCATGGTCTAGTAACATAACCTCCAGAACAGGATTACCGTACCACTCTGGTGTGGATCTTACTTTGATTGACCTACGAGGTTCAGTAATAACTTGATCTGAAGTTTCATGATCATCATCATTAACTTCCTCACTAATTGGTGTAGGTGTCGCAGAAACCGGTTTCTATGATGAACTACTTTCCAATAAGGGAGCAGGTACAGTTACCTCATCAAGTTCTACTTTCCTCCCACTCACTTCTTTCGAGAGAAAATCCTTCTCCAGAAAAATTCCGAATTTAGTAACAAAAGTTTTTCCTTCGGATCTGTGATAGAAGGTGTACCCAACAGTCTCCTTTGGGTATCCTATGAAGACACATTTCTCCGATTTGGGTTCGAGCTTATCAAGTTGAAGTTTTTTCACATAAGCATCGCAGCCCCAAACTTTAAGAAACGACAACTTTGGTTTCTTGCCAAACCACAGTTCATAAGGCATCGTCTCAACGGATTTTGATCGTGCCCTATTTAACGTGAATGCGGCCGTCTCTGAAGCATAACCCCAAAATGATAGCGGTAAATCAGTAAGAGACATCATAGATCGCACCATATCTAGTAGAGTACGATTACGATGTTCGGACACACCATTACGCTGTGGTGTTCCGGGTGGCGTGAGTTGCGAAACTATTCCGCATTGTTTCAAATGAAGACCAAACTCATAACTCAAATATTCTCCTCCACGATCAGATCATAGAAATTTTATTTTCTTGTTACGATGATTTTCAACTTCACTCTGAAATTCTTTGAACTTTTCAAATGTTTCAGACTTATGTTTCATTAAGAAGATATACCCATATCTGCTCAAATCATCTGTAAAGGTGACAAAATAACGATATCCGCCACGAGCTTCAATATTCATCGGACCACATACATCTGTATGTATGATTTCCAACAAATCTGTTGCTCTCTCCATAGTTTCGAAGAACGGTGTTTTAGTCATCTTGCCCATGAGGCACGGTTCGCAAGTACCAAGTGATTCATAATCAAGTGGTTCCAAAAGTCCATCAGTATGGAGTTTCTTCATGCGCTTTACACCGATATGACCTAAATGGCAGTGCCACAAATAAGTTGCACTATCATTATCAACTCTGCATCTTTTGGCTTCAATATTATGAATATGTGTATCATTGCTATCGAGATTCAACAAAAATAGACCACTATTCAAGGGTGCATGACCATAAAAGATATTACTCATATAAATAGAACAACCATTATTCTCTGATTTAAATGAATAACCGTCTCGCATCAAACAAGATCCAGATATAATGTTCATGCTTAACGCTGGCACCAAATAACAATTATTTAGGTCTAAAACTAATCCCGAAGGTAGATGTAGAGGTAGCGTGCTGACCGCGATCACATCGACTTTGGAACCATTTCCCACGCGCATCGTCACCTCGTCCTTAGCCAATCTTTGCTTAATCCGTAGCCCCTGTTTCGAGTTGCAAATATTAGCAACAGAACCAGTATCAAATACCCAGGTGCTACTGCGAGCATTAGTAAGGTACACATCAATAACATGTATATCACATATACCTTTGTTCACCTTGCCATCCTTCTTATCCGCCAAATACTTGGGGCAGTTCTGCTTCCAGTGACCAGTCTGCTTGCAGTAGAAGCACTCAGTCTCAGGCTTAGGTCCAGACATGGGTTTCTTCTCCTGAACAGCAACTTGCTTGTTGTTCTTCTTGAAGTTCCCCTTCTTCTTCCCTTTGCCCTTTTTCTTGAAAATAGTGGTCTTATTGACCATCAACACTTGATGCTCCTTTTTGATTTCTACCTCCGCAGTCTTTAGCATTGCGAAGAGCTCGGGAATCGTCTTATCCATCCCTTGCATGTTATAGTTCATCACGAAGCTCTTGTAGCTTGGTGGCAGTGATTGAAGAATTCTGTCAATGACGCTATCTTCTGGAAGATTAACTCCCAGTTGAATCAAGTGATTGTTATACCCAGACATTTTGAGTATATGCTCACTGACAGAACTATTCTCTTCCATCTTACAGCTGTAGAATTTATTGGAGACTTCATATCTCTCAATCCGGGCATTTGCTTGAAATATTAACTTCAACTCCTGGAACATCTCATATGCTCCATGACATTCAAAACGTCGTTGAAGCCCCGGTTCTAAGCCGTAAAGCATGGCACACTGAACTATCGAGTAGTCATCAGCTTTGCTCTGCCAGACGTCCATAACATCTGGTGTTGCTCCTGCAGCAGGCATGGCACCCAGCGGTGCTTCCAGGACGTAATTCTTTTGTGCAGCAATGAGGATAATCCTCAAGTTACGGACCCAGTCCGTGTAATTGCTACCATCATCTTTCAACTTTGCTTTCTCAAGGAACGCATTAAAATTCAAGGGAACAACAGCACGGGCCATCTATCTACAATCAACATAGACAAGCAAGATACTATCAGGTACTAAGTTCATGATAAATTCAAGTTCAATTAATCATATTACTTAAGAACTCCCACTTAGATAGACATCCCTCTAATCCTCTAAGTGATCACGTGATCCATATCAACTAAACCATGTCCGATCATCACGTGAGATGGAGTAGTTTCAACGGTGAACATCACTATGTTGATCATATCTACTATATGATTCACACTCGACCTTTCAGTCTCCGTGTTCCGAGGACATATCTGTTATATGCTAGGCTCGTAAGTTTAACGTGAGTATTCCGCGTGTGCAACTGTTTTGCACCCGTTGTATTTGAACATAGAGCCTATCACACCCGATCATCACGTGCTGTCTCGGCACGAAGAACTTTCGCAACGGTGCATACTCAGGGAGAACACTTATACTTTGATAATTTAGTGAGGGATCATCTTATAATGCTACCGTCAATCAAAGCAAGATAAGATGCATAAAAAGATAAACATCACATGCAATCAATATAAGTGATATGATATGGCCATCATCATCTTGTGCTTGTGATCTCCATCTCCGAAGCACCGTCATGATCCCCATCGTCACCGGCGCGACACCTTGATCTCCATCGTAGCATCGTTGTCGTCACGCCAACTATTGCTTCTACGACTATCGCTACCGCTTAGTGATACAGTAAAACAATTACATGGCGATTGCATTGCATACAATAAAGCGACAACCATATGGCTCCTGCCAGTTGCCGATAACTCGGTTACAAAACATGATCATCTCATACAATAAAATATAGCATCATGCCTTGACCATATCACATCACAACATGCCCTGCAAAAACAAGTTAGACGTCCTCTACTTTGTTGTTGCAAGTTTTACGTGGCTGCTACGGGCTGAGCAAGAACCGTTCTTACCTACACATCAAAACCACAACGATAGTTTGTCAAGTTGGTGCTGTTTTAACCTTCGCAAGGACCGGGCGTAGCCACACTCGGTTCAACTAAAGTTGGAGAAACTGACACCCGCCAGCCACCTCTGTGCAAAGCACGTCGGAAGAACCAGTCTCGCGTAAGCGTACGCGTAATGTCGGTCCGGGCCGCTTCATCCAACAATACCGCCGAACCAAAGTATGACATGCTGGTAAGCAGTATGACTTATATCGCCCACAACTCACTTGTGGTCTACTCGTGCATATGACATCTACGCATAAAACCAGGCTCTGATACCACTGTTGGGGAACGTAGTAATTTCAAAAAAATCCTACGCACACGCAAGATCATGGTGATGCATAGCAACGAGAGGGGAGAGTGTTGTCCATGTACCCTCGTAGACCGAAAGCGGAAGCGTTAACACAACGCGGTTGATATAGTCATACGTCTTCACGATCCGACCGATCAAGTACCGAACGCACGGCACCTCCGAGTTCAGCACACGTTCAGCTCGATGACGTCCCTCGAACTCTGATCCAGCCGAGTGTTGAGTGAGAGTTTCGTCAGCACGACGGCATGGTGACGATGATGATGTTCTACCGACGCAGGGCTTCGCCTAAGCACCGCTACGATATTATCGAGGTGTAATATGGTGGAGGGGGGCACCGCACACGGCTAAGAGATCAATGATCAATTGTTGTCTCTCTGGGGTGCCCCCTTGCCCCCGTATATAAAGGATCAAAGGGGGGAGGTGCGGCCAGACTTGGGGCGTGCCAGGAGGAGTCATACTCCCACCGGGAGTAGGACTCCCCCCTTTTCCTAGTTGGATTAGGACTTGGGACGGGGGAAAGAAGAGAGGGAGAAGAAGGAAGGGGGGCGCCCCCTTCTCCTTGTCCTATTCGGACTAGGGGGGAGGGGGCGCGGCCTAGCCCTAGCCGCCTCTCTTCTCTTCCACCTAGGCCCACTAAGGCCCATTATGTTGCCGGGGGGTTCCGGTAACCTCCCGGTACTCCGGTAAAATCCCGATTTCACCCGGAACACTTCCGATATCCAAACATAGGCTTCCAATATATCAATCTTTATGTCTCGACCATTTCGAGACTCCTCGTCATGTCCGTGATCACATCCGGGACTCCGAACAACCTTAGGTACATCAAAACATATAAACTCATAATATAACTGTCATCGAAACGTTAAGCGTGCGGACCCTACGGGTTCGAGAACTATGTAGACATGACCGAGACACGTCTCCGGTCAATAACCAAAAGCGGAACCTGGATGCTCATATTGGCTCCCACATATTCTATGAAGATCTTTATCAGTCAAACCGCATAACAACATACGTTGTTCCCTTTGTCATCGGTATGTTACTTGCCCGAGATTCGATCGTCGGTATCTCAATACCTAGTTCAATCTCATTACCGGCAAGTCTCTTTACTCATTCTGTAATACATCATCCCGCAACTAACTCATTAGTTACAATGCTTGCAAGGCTTATAGTGATGTGCATTACTGAGTGGGCCCAGAGATACCTCTCCGACAATCGGAGTGACAAATCCTAATCTCTAAATACGCCAACCCAACAAGTACCTTCGGAGACACCTGTAGAGCACCTTTATAATCACCCAGTTACGTTGTGACGTTTGGTAGCACACAAAGTGTTCCTCCGGTATTCGGGAGTTGCATAATCTCATAGTCATAGGAACATGTATAAGTCATGAAGAAAGCATTAGCAACATACTAAACGATCGAGTGCTAAGCTAACGAAATGGGTCAAGTCAATCACATCATTCTCCTAATGATGTGATCCCATTAATCAAATGACAACTCATGTCAATGCCTAGGAAACATAACCATCTTTAATCAACGAGCTAGTCAAGTAGGGGCATACTAGTGACACTCTGTTTGTCTATGTATTCACACAAGTATTATGTTTCCGGTTAATACAATTCTAGCATGAATAATAAACATTTATCATGATATAAGGAAATTTATAATAACATTATTATTGCCTCTAGGGCATATTTCCTTCCGCTAGAGGATGGCAGTCTACGAGAGCGTACTTTGGGAGCGAGAGGATCGCCGAACCGCGGCGCCGACGTATCGGCGCGGCGGGGAGGGCGGCTTTGGCGGGGCGAATTGAGTGGAGGGGGACAGGGGGAGGGGGTTTGGGGAATATTATTGGCTAGTTGGCCGAAGGGCGGTTGAATCGGATTTGGGGGGGATTTTTGGGTGTGGAGGGGGGAGGATTTTCGCGCGGTGGGTGGGGGGAGTTTGGCGCATGGTCGGTTTCTACAAGTGCAGTCCCACGTGTCAGTGAAGAGGCAAGCTGAAGCGCATTCCGTTTGCGTGAGCCGTGTGCAGGACCGAACGTGTGTGGGGTGCAATGCGACCGCGACAGGAGTGCTGTGAGTGTACCGCCTTTTTTCCTTTTAAACTAGGTGCTTCGCCCCCTCAAAAAAAATTATTGCTTCGCGCGATCCATCGGTACTACTACTAGTAATCCGGTAATCCCGACTAAAACGGCGCGGCCGGGTCTTTTCCCGCGCGATATGCTGGGAGGTTGGCTTCGTTGGGTTTTTTAGGACGAGTAATGCTACACCTACGTAATCCCAGTTACGTAATTAACATAATGTGAAACGTGTGAGCTGTTGATTGTAGATTGGGGGGAGGGAAGGGCCCACCACCATGATAATCAGGGGAGGAGAGAGAGGCAATTTATGTTAACTCTTTCGTAGGTTCCCGTAGATGTAGAAAGATGTGAAATGCGTGAATGTGTAGTGGACGTACTATTGGAGTGCCTAAGATAATTTATGTATGTATAGACCCTATGTTTTTATTTTACTTCGCATGTTTTGTCTCAGTTCAATAAAAAGCAGAGTTGGTGATGATGGTGTGCCTATCATCCTGCAATATAGGTCGTCCGATCTATATCTAACGGATAGGAAGGAAACTATGACAATTTACCCGCACTCCTCTCCACATTTGCAGATAAGGCTTTCCCTCGTTCATCCTTTTCTCCCACAAGATCTTGATCTTCCGTGCAACGCATGGGCATCTTGCTAGTACTCCTACAATATGTATATTATTGTGAAAGTTCATATACACCAGCCGAGATTAATGCAAACACGGCAGATTTTCATTACATTTCGAACTTTTATAGGACAGAAAAATAAAAGAAACCCGACCCTAAACCTATTCTACGGCGGCGACCGACGTCCTCATCTGCGATCTCTATGTACGGGGGCGGGGTTCAAGACCCGTGAAGTGGAGGTGCGGTCTCCGGCGAGGAAGAGTAGAACACGGGATACGGACCGGCCAGTTGGCACACCATGCCCTGCCGCCTCCCATGCCCTACTCATCCTTGGAGGAGTCTCCGACCTCGGCGGTGCCAGACGTTGGACGGCGGCAAGTAGGACGCGTGGCTGACGGTGCTCCCGTCGTCGGCCGCCAGCGTGGCCACTGCTTGTGCGGTCGCGTCCACGTCCGGCTACGCCGCTATTGCGTCGCGAGAGGCGACTTGAGCGAGGGCAGTGACCTCGAGCTTCATCCCCGAAGACAAGCTCTCCCGCAGAGTGTTCGCACTTGCGGTCATGGCGGATGTGGTGCCAGGTAGGAGGACGATGCGCTATGGTGTGGAGGTTAGCTGGGCGTTGCCGCTTTAAGTAGCGCATTCCGGTGAGGCCAAGCGTCCGGGTGCGTCATTAAGTCGCCGGAGTTGGGTCCTCGGGCACCGAGCCTCTTAACGACGACATATGAACGGACGGCATGAATGCGGGCAGCTGGCGCCGGCTGGGAACGCACCGCGCGACGGCGCGAGGGACGAGGGTTTTGGTGTGCCAGGGTAGTCGGCTGCAGTCGTGGCAACGTTGGAGATGACCTTTGCTCACATGCGATCCCCGCATGTCATTGAAAAAGCAAGACGACCCGGCATGGTCTCAGGTCTAGAGGATGCAGTTGGACGCGCTACACCACTCCGCGGACGCGTCGCTGCGCCCCGTGCATCCTCGACGAGCCGGGTGTTGGGGTGTGTTTGGATTGTGGCCAAAGTGCACCTTACCAAAATTTTGGTCATGACCCAAAGATTGGTCTTCGTTTGGATGGTTGCCATTTTGTTGGCATGCCAATGAACTCTAGCCAACTCTATTTAATTTTTCTTGCCAATGTCGGCCAAATCATGGGCAACCAATACCTCAACCAAAATTTTGGTCATGACCCAAAGATTGGTCTTTGTTTGGATGGTTGCCATTTCTTTGGCATGCCAATGAACTCTAGCCAACTCTAGTTCATTTTTCTTGCCAATGTCGGCCAAATCATGGGCAACCAATACCTCAACCAAAATTTTGGCTACCGAATGCTTTGATGGGGCAACCTTGGGCACAAACCAAACATACCGTTGGTCGTGCCACAGCACTAACGCCACCCTCGGCACACTAAAACCGACCGTGTCTAGCGACAATATGAGTGTGTCGCTCACCGCGGTCGCCGTGTCCAGAGGCGGTGCTGGAGCTGCGCCCCGTTGTTGGCCCCAACGACCCACATGAACGGTTGTCAGTGGCGAGGAGGTCGTGGGCCAGCTCCTCCATTGGACTAGTTTGCGCTACGTCGTCCTGACGGGTGTGCCCCACATGTCGGTTTCCCTGTTTTCCCGGCCATATTCGAGCGTCAATGCTCCGCGTTGCGCATTAGGCCTTTCACTATGTAGGCCAAGCGAGACAACTTATTGTTTATTTGAGCCGTTCAAGTATAATCATGTGGCATTTGCTTATTTCTCATTCCTCTCCAACCCTCTTCTCCATCGATCATGTCGCCCTCCAGTCGAGTCCATCCTCCCGCATGCCTCATTTGAACATTCCGCCGAGTATCATCTGCATGTACCCACCCTAGTCCTCTTTCAATAGATCTCCGAACCCCGAGACGAAATCGAGAGGGAACGAGTGGGGGCACGTGATACCTAAGGCAGATTCAAAATTTTGAACTGGTGATCATAGCATCCGCAAATCATATATAAAGGGTATTCAATGTTCGTTTCGTTTTTGAACGTACAATATACTCCCCCTATCCTTTCTAGTTTACATATAAGTTTTATGTGTAGTCAAAGTATCTCTACTTTGATCAAAAAGGTATCAACATTCAACAACGCCCAATCTATATTGTTAGATTCGTACGTACTCCTAGATTTGTACTCGAGATGGTTTCCAATTTGACTATTGACAAGATTAATAGTACATGAGATGTCTAATGTGAAAATTATATCATTGGAAACTCCTTTCACATACTAATTTGACCGTATGCTTTGTGTAAGTTGCATGTCATATATTATTACTCTAACAATTGGTCAAAGTTAGCCTCGAAGAACGCATTAGACCCTGTATGCTTTGTGTAAGTTGCATGTCATATATTATTACTCTAACATTTGTGTAAGTTGCATGTCATATATTATTACTCTAACATTTGGTCAAAGTAGTATAGTGGAAGTGGATCCTCTGACGTAGGTATCCCTGCCTTACCCTCCCTTTCGGTCACTTACTGGCGGACCCAATGCTTGCTAGGCCCCGCATGTCAGTTACTCAATGGGTTCGGCCACGTCAGGGGATCCTCATCCGTAGTATACTCCCTCTGTTTTTTTACTCCGCATAAAACGGAGGGAGTGGTGGTATAATAAATGACGCGGGCGGGGGAGGGGGAGGGATGTCGGTTTGCTCTCAACTGCGGTCCCACAAGCGAGCGAAAACGCAAGACGAAGCGCGTTCCATTCGGTGAGCGACGTGGAGGGTCCAGCGTGCCGGGCTGCAACGCGAACGCGACAAGAGTGATGTACAGTCAAAACCGGTTGACCGGTCGTCATCGGAACCACTATTCACACCAGAACCTTCGCTGCTCGGCCTACGCCAGCCACTGCCCTAAAACCACACCAAATCTCCAGCCCATTCCCCCACCTTTCGATCCCCTAGCCCGCATCAAGCGTCCCCTAGTTCGCCGGAAAGCCATGGTGCGCCGCAAGATCACTTACTACAAGATGCTAACGCCGGAGCGCCGCGCAGAAATCGCGGCGGCGGTCGGCGCCACAGACCTCCGTTCCCAGGCTCGCTTTGCGGCGGGCCAATCCCCGAGTTCTCTGGAGCCAAGCTACGAGGAGGAGGAAGCCGATCCAGTGTTCATGGCGGAGGTCGCGGTGCAGAAGGCCCCCGATGGGTATGAGACGATGGACGTCGACTTCGTGCCGGCGTCCGAGTCCCCCATGGTGCAGGCGGACCAGCGGTTCAACATGGCGATACTAAAGGAGGACCGGGAGGCAGAGGCTCAACTCAACGCGGAGCGCGCGCATGCCGCTGCCATCGAGGCTCTCCTGCAGGCGGAACCGGATGTAGTGGATGTGAACCGGGCGGCGGAGGCTCAACTTGAGGCGGAGCGCGTGGATGCCGCTGCCATCGAGGCCCTCCTGCAGGCGGAACCGGACGTCCTGGACTTGAACCGGCCGGCAGAGGCTCGACTCGACACAGAGCGCGCGGATGCCGCTCTCATCGACGCCCTCCTGCAGGCGGAACCGGACGTCCTGGACTTGAACCGGGCGATGGAGGCTCGACTCGACGTGGAGCGCGCGGATGCCGCTGCCATCGAGACCCTCCTGCAGGCGGAACCGGACGTCCTCGACTTGAACCGGGCTGTGCTCTCGTCCGTGTAGAGCGCCCGCACGCTTCGCTTGAATGAGTAGCTGGAGGCCGAGGACAACCACGGTGCGGAGACACACGTCGGCAGCGACGGCTGGTTCGCGCCGGCAGCCAAAGACGACGAGGCCGTCTCTTTCCGCGAGCAGTGATAGTTTTTCTTTATGTTGTTGTTTTTATGGATCTTTTGCTGTGTAAAAACATATATTTGTTATGCAAGTCGCCTGACTTGGGTCAGTCTACCATTTCAGGCGGTTGGATGAATATCCTACGTCTCCTAACCCTTCTTTCCTTCTTCCTCACCTCTTCTTCTTCCCCAACAGACCACCGCACGGGTCGTACGGATACTCCCCAACATGCAGTTGGATAAACATACTCTATGAACGAAAATTATGTGTCAGCGATAGGATGGCTGAGTGTGGTTTGTTCACATGCGACAGCACGTGTCAGTGAGGGTGCGTTCCCTTGGTTGGGTTTGCGGCGTGCAGGAGCGACTGTGTGAGGGTGCGGTGCGACCGCGGCGTGCAGGAGCGACCGTGTGAGGGTGCGGTGCGACCGCGACAGCCGTGCGCAAGTGTACCTCCTTCTCATTTTGAAAACTTTAGGCAAGCTTGGCAAAAATGTGTGGCGAAGTTTGGCAATGCAAGGCCTAGACCCAAACAGGATAAGTACGTACGTACTAGGAGTACTAGTGTTAAAAAAGAAAGGCGGGGTTTTTCTTCGCGGGGTTTAATCGATACAAATCCTCGTTTCACGTGTCAATTAATGCGTATTTTTCTCCAAACACCAAAGAGCTAACCATCTCACTCCTCATCGCTTGATTAATGCAGCGCCATGCAAACCAACCTTCTGACTTCCGCATGCATGCAGGGGATATTAATGTCCTTGGTTGCTAACCCCATCAATTTTGCCTCGATTAGTGTTAGTGGCCCTTTGCAAATTGTAATTTTGATATACTGGCCTTGTGTACAAAAAAATGGAGGTAGTAACTATATTTGACTTCCTTCCCCATTGCGGTGACGTCGACGATATCTTTTTTTGGTGGTTTGGCGAAGTGCGTTCGACGGAGAACACCATTGAGGGAGACCACGGTAAGTCGTTCGCAAGTGTCGCCTGCAAGCCGAGACAACCGCCTTATTTGCATCCAGAAAGTCCTTTACTTGTACTACTAGGAGTACTAGTGCGGTGAGATGGTTTCTCGAAGAAGACGATGGAGAAGCGGAGTCAGCGAAGAGTGAAATGATGGTTGCTTCGTCCGTGCTTTTGTGATTTGACGCCTCACTGCTTTGTGATTTGTGATAGAAGGGACAGGGGAGTGGATTCTGTGCTCTATACTGTACTACATGCATCCAAGCATGGGAGAAAGAGGAGAGATGTTGCATTTTTCTATTCCTTCAATCAATCAATCAGGGAGCTTCGGTTCCATCTTTTTGGCTTTGGCAACACCGTCCACAATGGTTCCCACGATGCTAAAAGCTATTTTCACATTTGGCTACACATTGTGGATGCCCTTAACCGTACCACTTGGTTTTGCTTCTGTGTGCTATCTATACAAATCTCAATTATATTGACCTAAAAAATTATAGAATCAAGATTAGTAAAAAGGAGGTCATTTTGCCGCGCGGATGGCGGGGGAGGTTTCTTATTTGAGCAATACTACATCCACGTAATGGTTTACGTAAAGTTATGAACTGATGTGATGTGGGACTATTTGATTGGATTAAAGGAGAGGATTAGGCCCACCCCACCTGAAAATCAGGGGGCATATATAGATTAGATGGAAAGTATACGTAGCAGCTACGTAGCCCTTTGTAAGTCTAGGATTAGGCTTCTTATTTTCGGAGGACGTTGTCCTGGCGGTTTGCTAACATGCGGTCCCACGTGTCAGTGCTTTACCAAGCCGATCCGCGCCCCACATGAGGCAGAACAACGGCAGAAGCAACACGTGGTTAAGTTGAAGAAGATGAGGGAGAAGCGGATTCAGCAACGAGTGAAATGATGGTTGCTTCGTCCCTCCAACTTAACTGCAGGAAAGGTGCAGCTTGTGATTTGACGCCTCATTGCTCATTACTACGCCGGCGCCATGACTGGGGTGCTTTACCCCGGCTGCTCTGCACTGTATTCCGGTATGGCACGTGGACCCGGTAGCTTGATGTCCCACATGTCGGCGAAAGGGACTAGAAGATTTATGAAAGCGAGCGCTCCACTCTTACGATGGGGGACTAGACGACACGACGGCCCAGTGAACTGTCACTTGTAGTACTGTATAGTACTATAGTTTTGCTGTTTCGCACGATCCATCGATACAAACCCGATTAAACATGAAAGGGCGGGATTTTTCCCACGCGGTAGATGATACTGGCCATACATTTCAAAGGCAATTTTAATGTATGCAAACTGAATAATTATAAGTAACAATATGATATCTAGTAAAACTGAAAACACATATGATTTATTGTGTTAGAGTGTAGTAGTAGTGCTGTCTTGCATAGTTGTTAGATGTAACATGCGAGAACGTGTAGAGATGTAGTTTTGGAGGGCCTACAGAGAGAAAAGCGTAATACGGTCACCGAACTTCAGAATAAGCTGATTACGGTCACTATATACGTTTTGCGGTGATTATACGGTCACTTGCTCACAGTTCAGCATCGGATTGCACTCTGTTGACCGGCCAAATAGTCTGCGTGGCGCCATGTTGACTAGTTAAATTGACCACGTTCCTTGTGGGTCCCACCTGTCAGTTCGCATAGGCAAAAGGTCAGATAAACACAAAGTTACGCAGGCGCGACAAGGCTCCAACTCGTGCAGGGGAATCACCTGGTTGTGTATGTGTCTGTCAGGGCCTGATGTGTGCGCATGCACGTGTAGGTTGAGCACTTGAGCGTGAGAGTGTGTGTTGGTCGTGTGGTGTACTGGTGTGTGCATGCATGCGTGCGTGTGTGCGTGTGAGTGTTGTGTGCGTGCGTGTGAGTGTTGCGTGCGTGCGCGGCTGCGTGTGTACGTGTGAGTGTTGCGTGCGTGCGTGGGTGCATGTGTTTGTGTGAGTGTTGCGTGGATGCAGTTCATGTGCATGCGTGCGTGTGTGTATAATCACCACACCAGCTCCTGTGTGTTAAAACAGACGGCTCAGCATACCAATACAAGGCCACCTTGTCCGCTGTGCCCGCGGTCATGACTTCGAACCACCGTCCAAATATTTTTTTTGTCGTTTGTTTTCATTCTTACTAGCAAGATGCCCGTGCGTTGCACGTAACATCAAGATGCATTTGTATGACTTGTTTATCTTGTGAGAGAAAAGGATGAACGAGGGAAGGCCTTATTTGCAAATGTGGAGAGGTGTGTGGGTACCTTTTTGCAAAATCGCCATAGTTTCTTTCCTATCCGTCAGATATAAATCGGACGGCCTATATTGCAGGATGGCAGGCACACCATCATCACCAACTCGGTTTTTTATAAGAGTGTATTTTATGTATTTTATAAGAGTGTAGATGTAGAGTAGATACAAGTCGACAGGTGGGCACGATGGTAGTGAGATAATGTGATGCAACACTAGAGGTGCCACGTGGAGCGTTTAACTGGTCAACTAGTCATGTCATGAGCAAATACAGAGTTGTACGGTGAGCCCGTGACTGTATAATAACCACTAAACGTAAATGGTGACCGTAATGAGTGGATTCTGAAGTCCAATGTATGTATCGTGCTTTCGCTTCAAATACAATGATTGTCATTGCATATATCGCGAGAGAAAGATGAAACATGCGTGAATTTTCTGGGGGCTTACTTTTAGAGGACCTGGAGATAGTTTTGTGTGCATACGTGAAAGGGGCGTACAGGGGGGGTATGCGATGGAGAGAGAGATGCTCTTCGTTTCTCTTTATTATGACTAACTTTGTATATAGTATAAAAATATACAAATTCACAGTCCGGAATAAATATCATTGTGGGCAC
Source organism: Triticum aestivum (assembly GCF_018294505.1). Classification (NCBI taxonomy): domain Eukaryota; kingdom Viridiplantae; phylum Streptophyta; class Magnoliopsida; order Poales; family Poaceae; genus Triticum; species Triticum aestivum. Next base: position 440,840,424 of record NC_057799.1, read on the forward strand.
CATGCAATGCAAATTAGCGTTCGTACTCCTCCATATAACTTTGTAATGTTGTATATATGTAGAAACTCTAAAATAATTTTTTGGCCACACTTTATCAAAAGGAATGTTGTATGCGAAATAAACGTGAAGGGAGGGCTTTTTAGATCAATGGGGTACGTGATGTAACATGTGTGAATGTGTAGTTGATGCATTTGGCGGGGCCTAGAGAGGTATGTGTGTGTATTACGTATTCGAGAGAGGCTTGGATAGAGGGGCCGACGGGGGGGCGTGGGAGAGATAGCACAAGAAATGAGAGTGGTCTAGAGAGAGAGACGAATATGACGTCACGACAAGAGATTCCATTCCCTTGAGTGTGTATATGCAAGGGGGGAGGGAATAGAGGCACCAGGAGAAATTTTCTGTGTGTGTTGTGTTTGTGTTGGTATGTGTGGGTGTGAGAAGATAATGAGACATGGGGGCAAAGGGTGTGTCACCGCGTGAGGTCCTGTGGGTCGAGGTGAGGCCCTTCGTTCGGTTCCGACCTGCGCCACATTGGTCGGCCCGTGACGCATTTAGGAAGTGTAACACCCCGGTGTAATGATGCTACAGTAAACCCAGAGACCAAGCTAATCATTTTTCTATAACAGCGCTTGGTCACTTTAATCAATATTCCATTTCAAATTCCAGTTGAATTCAATTTGAATTTATGTGTGAAATTCAAAAATGCTCAGACATGAAAACTAAAATGTTCATCATGTGAAACATATTCTTCTAGTAATATTGGTGGTGAACCAACATTTTTGCAAAATGTCTAAGTGGCCTAAAATAGCTAAAACAGAAAAGCTTAAAAATTAAAAGAAATGAAAAAGGGAAAACAAGGAGAAAAAGGAAAAGGGCCACAGCCCCTGGCCTCCTAGTGGGCTTCGGCCCACCCGAGCCAACTGGCCCAGCTGGTCCGGCCCAGCCCCTCCCCGAGTCGCCTTCTCCCCCTGTTCCCCCGACCGGGGTCGCAACAGGGGCGAGCCCTGCCAGACCGCCTCGACAGCGACTCCCCGGAGAGGATAAGGTCGACCCCTCCCCTCGACGCCTCGACCTCCTCCCCACCTACCTCCACTCACCTGTCTCGCCTCCCAGGTCCACCCCGCTCTCCCCCCTCTCTGTCTCGGCCACTCACCTCACCCGAGCGCCGTCGACGCCATGGTCGCGCCATAGCCACGGCCACCTTCTTCCCTGCACTACGCCTCCCTGTCCATACTCTCCGTCGGCGTCGTCTACGCCGCCTACGCCAAGCGCCTGGAGCCGGGGAGCAACGGAGCGCCCGCATCACCGTCTTCTTCCTCCTTGGCCCGGCAGACTCCGTTGGCAATTCGCTCCAGTGAGCTCTCCCCCAAGCCCGCTTTGCTCACCTGCAGGTCACGGTGAGCCCTTGCCTTCTCCCCGCCCCCCCCCCCCCCGCCCTTCTCGTCGACGACCGTACCCCGTAGCTCGCCGCTTCTACTGTGGCCGAACACAACGCCGCCGTCGAGCTCCTCGTCGTGGCCACGCTCGCCGATGAGCTCGTCCGAGCTCGCAGTCGTGCTCAGCACGCGCGTAGGGCCCCGTAGCGCTAGCTAGCTCGCTCCGCCGTGCCGTGTAATGCCGGATCCGCCCATGCCCGAACTCCGGCGCCGCCTCCGCCGCTCGTCGGCGTCGTTCCGGTCATCCCCGACACCAACCCGTAGCTCCATGCGACGCGCGACGTCGCTAGCTCTCGAATGGGAGTAGCCACACCCGTTTTGGGCCACCGAGGCGAAATCCCGAGGCTCGCCGGCGCCCTCCGCCGCGTTTTGGCTCACCGGAGCCAACTCCGACGCCGGCGTCTAACGTGGCCGACCTGGGGCCACCCCCTGGGTCGCTGCCAGCAGGCCCCACGGGCCCCGTTGACTGGGTTGACCCAGACAATGTGCTGACTGGGCAGCCCAGTGGCGCTGACATGCGGGCCCACCGCATAATTATTTTACCTAAAACATTTTTATAATTAAAATCAATTAGTTAGATAAATGAGGCACTGACAGGTGGGGTCCAGTAGTTAACTAACCTAATTTTAGTTAGTTTAAACTTCTGTTAGTCCACTGTATATGACAGGTAGGACCCACTGGTCAGTTTGACCTGGTCAACCGCTCTGTTGACTACTGAGGTCATCATCATGTCATGCTGACGTCATATTCCTTTTCTATTATCATAAGTAAATCTAGAAAATGGTTTAACGTTTGAAAATTCATAGAAAATAAACCGTACCTCGGATGAAAATGTTTTCTATATGAAAGTTGCTCAGAAAAATCCAACGAATCCGAATACGCGGTCCATTCATCAGTCAGATGCCTCTAACTATCTGAACATGGAACATTCCATCTCCGGTCATCTGTCTGACACAGGTCCGGAACCAGGAAAACATTCCCGGCTGAATTCCCCCTTCACCTATATCGTGTAGCCTTACGTTAGGTCACACCCGGCACCGCATATTGCCATGTTATGCTTTGTGATGCTTTGTCTGCTTTAAATTTACTGTTTATTCCCCCTCTTCTCTCCGGTAGACCCCGAGACTGATGCCGCCCCTGTGATCGACTACGTCGACGACGACCCCTCATTGCCAGAGCAACCAGACAAGCCCCCCCTTTGATCATCCCGATATCGCCCATTCCATTCTCTCATGCTTGCATTAGATTTTGCTATTGTTATTGTTTGCTCCTATTCTGATGTATAGCCTGCTTTTGTAACCTGCTTATTGTTACCTACCTGCTTATCCTAAGCTGCTTAGTATAGGTTGGTTAGTGATCCATCAGTGACCCCCACCTTGTCCTTGTTGCCCCGCTTCATCATTGAAGACCCGATCAATGGGATCGAAGACCAGGCCCCGGCACCGCACATCACTTTCCCCTTAGTTGCTCGACACTACTGGGTTACTATCGAGTGCCGAGGGTGAGACCTCTACAACACTTCTGATGTTAACCCTGTAGTGTAGCTATTCGGTCGTGGTCATTGAGGGTCATTCCGCCTTAACCACTTCCGATATGACTCTGTCGTGCAACCCCTCAAGTGTGAACCTCGGGGTGGTTCCTCTTACGTTCACCTTGATGATTACATTGGGTGGAATTCACCGGGGGTGATTCCTCGGGTTTTCCCCTTGATGTTTGGACACACGGTTACTATGGTTACTATGACTTTACACTGAACCATGTTACTAAAGACGGGTCGCCCCTGAGGGGTACCCGAGCGAGCTTAATTGCGAGTGATGTGGAGACGGGTTGACCTGGAGGGTGCCCGCGAGATAATTACGAGGCGTGGCTGGGCATTCTTAGCCCTTGCCGCAAGTCCTCGAGACGGGGCGACGGGTCACATCTTTCGTGAGTCTCTGCTTGTTACCGCGCGTTCCTAATCCACTTCGATTTGGATATTTGATCCGAGGGGCCTTTGGCCTGATAGCACTAACCATCACGTGGGCATAGTATGGGCGTTCTGCGTCGTATGCATCATCCGAAGCTTAATAGACGTCAGCGACTGAGCGGCGCGCCGGGTTGGACTGGTAAGCTTCTACCTTTTAAGGAGGTAGCTAGGTCTGCTCACCAGCCGCCCACGCAACGTGCAGGAGTTCCCGGGGCGATGGCCCATGACCCCTGGGGGCATAAGTTTAGTCCGGCATGCCTGACCTCTCTATTAAGCCTAGGTCGGGTTGCGGCGTATTGTTCGGCCGAGGCCGGGCATGACCCAGGAAAGTGTGTCCGGCCGGAGTTAATCGAGCGTGGTGGGTAAGTTGGTGCACCCCTGCAGGGAAGAAAACATCTATCGATAGCCTGTCCTACGGTAACGGACACTTGGAGTTATATCCCGATCGATACAACTAGAACTGGATACTTGAGATGAGACATGGATATGAGGTGATAACTGGATATTATGGCTCTGGGATTGCTTTCTCGCAGGGAGTCGAGAAAGGATCTCTGGCCGAGGTTGATAACACTACTACTACTTTAGTTATGCTACTCTACTCCCTCCTGTTGCTGCAAGATGGTGGTTCCCAGAAGATGCTAGTCTTTGATAGGCTAGGCTTTCCCCTTCTCTTCTAGCATTCTGCAGTCAAGTCCACAGATACAACCCTTTTCATTAATACCGATGCATATGTAGTGTAGATCCTTGCTTGCGAGTACTTTGGATGAGTACTCACGGTTGCTTTGCTTCCCCTTTTCCCCCCTTTCTTCTTCTTTCTGGTTGATGCAACCAGATGGTGGAGCCCAGGATCTAGACGACACCACCGATGACTACTACTACCCCGAGGGTGCTTACTACTACGTGGAGACCGCCGACGGTCAGGAGTAGTTAGGAGGCTCCCAGGCAGGAGGCCTTGCCTTTTCGATCGTTGCTGTTTTTGTGCTAGCCTTCTTAAGGCAAACTTGTCTAACTTATGTCTGTACTCAGATATTGTTGCTTCCGCTGACTCTTGAGTATTCGAGCTTATGTATTCGAGCCCTCGAGGCCCCTGGCTTGTAATATAAAGCTTGTATTATTCCAATTTGTGTCTAGAGTTGTGTTGTGATATCTTCCCGTGAGTCCTTGATCTTGATCATACACATTTGCGTGTATGATTAGTGTATGATTGAATCGAGGGCATCACAAGTTGGTATCAGAGCCGACTGCCTGTAGGTAGCCCCCTTTCCAATTCCTTGGCCGAAGTTGAGTCTAGTCACTGAAAAACTTTTACTAACATTGGCTGTGTGGCTTACGGGCCCACGTCACCATTGGGTGGTATTAGGATCTTTTACTCCTCATCTATAGTCTGGGACTCTGATCTCTCTTCCATTCGGGTTAAACGAATTTACTAACTCTAACATTAGGATCCCGTGGCCACATTCACCCCAAAGTTGGATAAGCCATAGCTATTCCTTAGAATAGTATTTTGAGTAGTGCACACACTGTCGTGTTGACTACTAAGTGGTATCCATCGTACCTCTTTCTTTATGCATGTTTCATCATGAATGATCCTTGTCTTTGCAAATGCTCAATGCTAAACTATCCCCTGTTACATGTTAGCAGGATGGTTAGACCCGCTGGTCATGGTCGTGGTGCCAACGATCCACCACCGCCCGAATTCTTTGCCGGAATGATGCAACAATTTGAGCTGAACCGCTAGTTCATGGAAGGAATGATGTCTCAGTTTCCTCGTCCTAATATGAATCAACAACCAACCCCAGTAACTCTGCAGGACTTCATGCGCCTCAACCCAACTATCTACCACAGCTCAACTCAACCCCTTGATGCTGATGATTGGCTCCGCGACATCACGTATGAAATGGAGTCTGCTAGTGTTGCCCCTGCCAGCTATGTCACCTTCGCATCCTTCTTCCTCAAGGGTCCTGCTGCTCAATGGTGGGACAGCCACAGGCGTACCCTACCTGCTGGAACGGTCATCACTTGGCCAGATTTCCAAGCTGCCTTCCGTGCCCGCTTCATTCCTCAGGGAATCATGGACAGGAAGAAGCGAGATTTCCGTAACCTCACCCAAGGCAACAAGTCTGTAGATGCTTATCAACGGGAATTTCTGGACTTGTCACGTTATGCTGAAGAAGACATTGCAACTGATGTTCGTAAGCAAGAGAAGTTTCGTGATGGACTTCACCCTGATATCATGGTAGCACTGCTCGTTCATGACTTTGCCGACTTCGCCACCTTGGTGAATAAGGCTATTCAGGTTGAGACTAGTCTTCAGGAACACCAGTGATCCCTCAGGCGCAGCCGTGACACTGGCTCATCTTCGGGCCCGTCAGCGCAGAAGTGTCGGATATGGATCCCCCACAGCATGTATCGTCCAACTGCACCTGCACCAAGACAGTCTTATGCTGCACCTCGTCTTCCCCCTCCACCGCAGAGACAGCCTCTTCAAACTGTACCACCTCGAGCCCCTGCTCCCGATCCCAATGATGGTCTGTGCTTCAGATGTGGCCGCCCAGGCCACCTTGCTAAAGAGTGCAATCAGAAAAAGAGCCAGCTGGCTCTACCTTCAACTGGTCGTAGCAATCAGCCCCATAACAACAATGCCAGACCTTATGGTCGTGGTCAGGCTAATCATGTTGATATGAATGAAGCTCAAGGCCAGCCTGCCACTGTGATGGGTACTCTTCTCGTTAATTCAGTACCGGCTTCTGTTTTATTCGATTTAGGAGCATCGCATTCATTCATGTCAGAAAATTTTGCATACGCACACGACATTCGATGCAAGCCCATGAACACTCCGATAGTGGTACGCACCCCTGCGGGTCAGTGTCGAACTACCATGATTGGTCGCGACGTCCCCATTGAAATTGAAGGGTTGGAATTCCTTGTTTCTCCCATTATTCTGGAGTCTTCCAATATTGACCTCATTCTGGGAATGGAATGGTTGAAAGCGCATATTGCCTCTATCGTTTGCGCCACCAAGGTCGTTCACCTCCTACATCCTTCCGATGAGATAGTAACCTACCATGCTCAGCTTGTTCAAAACGCTGAAGCACGACTTTATGCTTTGAATGCGTTGAACGCAACACCTCTTGAGGGAATTGAAAAGATTCCAGTCGTTCGCGACTTCCAAGACGTATTTCCAGAAGAACTTCCAGGAATACCCCTGCCCGGGCTGTCGAGTTCGTCATCGACTTGAAACCAGGCACTGTTCCTATTGCCAAACGACCCTACAAGATGCCACCTCATGAACTCCTTGAACTTAAGGAGGAAATCGACAAATCTCTTCGCAAGGGTTTCATTCGTCCAAGTTCCTCTGCTTGGGGAGCACCTTCTCTCTTCGTCAAGAAGAAGGACGGAACAAACCGTTTGGTCCAAGACTACCGTCCTATCAACCAAGCTACAATTCAGAACAAATATCCCCTTCCTCGGATCAATGATCTATATGATCAACTGGCTGGTTCATCGATATTCTCTAAACTCGACTTGAGGTTGGGTTACCACCAGATCCGTGTTCGTGAAGAGGATATTCCAAAGACCGCATTCATCACTCGTTATGGTTCTTACGAGTACACCGTCATGTCTTTCAGCTTGACCAATGTGCCAGCCACATTCTCTCGTCTGATGAACTACATATTCATGGATTACCTCGACAAGTTCGTCATAGTCTATCTGGATGATATCCTGGTATATTCGAAGAACAAAGAAGAACATGCTGAACATCTTCGACTTGTTCTAGAGAAGCTTCGAGAGCATCAACTTTATGCCAAGTATTCCAAGTGTGAATTCTGGTTACCCGAAGTCACCTACCTTGGTCATGTCATCTCCAAGGATGGTATTGCCGTCAACCCAGAGCGCGTTCAGGCTATTCTTGACTGGACCCCTTCGAAGACTGTCAAGCAAGTCAGAAGCTTTCTCGGACTTGCCAGTTATTGCCGCCGTTCCGTCGAGAACTTCTCCGAGATTGCCAAGCCACTGACCAATCTGCTTCACAAGGGCGTTAAGTTCGATTGGACAGACAAATGTCAGGAAAGTTTCCAGGCACTCAAGGACAACCTGACTTCGGCCCCAGTGCTTGCTCCCCCTGATTCTCGCAAGGACTTCGTCATCTATTGCGATGCTTCACGTCAAGGATTAGGCTGTGTCCTAATGCAAGAGCGCAAAGTAATTGTGTATGCCTCCCGTCAAGTGCATCCTCATGAAGAGAACTACCCAGTTCATGATCTCGAGCTTGCTGCGATTATCTTTGCACTGAAGCTATGGCGACAGTACCTTCTCGGTAATCGTTGTGAGATCTTCACTGATCATCAGAGTCTGAAGTACCTGTTTACTCAGCCAGATCTGAACCTCCGTCAGCAGCGGTGGATGGAAGCTATTGCTGACTACAACTACGGTATATCTTATACCCCTGGCAAGGCTAATGTAATGCCGATGCCCTGAGTCGTAAGTCTTATTGCAACAATCACATGGTCTTCAAAGCTCAACCCCGCCTTTATGAAGAGCTATGCAAGCTGAACCTTCAACTAGTTCCACAGGGTTCTCTGAATAACCTTGTCTTGGAACCAACTCTTCTGAAAGCAATCAAGTCTGCTCAAGCCAAAGATGCACATGTTGATCTGATGAAAAAGGATCTTGCATTAGAGAAATCCAGAGATTTCTCACTTGGTGAAGATGGAACCTTATACTTCAGAGATCGCATTGTAGTACCCCGGTTCGAGCTTATGGCAGAGAAGGTGATGAAAGAAGCGCATGACACCCCTCTCTCTATTCATCCGGGAAGTACCAAGATGTATCTAGACAACCATCAGAAGTACTGGTGGTCTAATATGAAGCAAGACATTGCTCGATATATTGAAGAATGTGACGTTTGTCGTCGCGTCAAAGCAGAACATCAGAAACCGGCTGGACTTCTACAACCGCTTCCGATTCCTGAATGGAAGTGGGATAAGATCCAAATGGACTTCGTCACTGGCCTTCCCAAGTCTCAGAAAGGTAACGATGCTATCTTTGTCGTCATCGACCAATTCTCGAAGGTTGCTCACTTTCTGCCAGTCAAGGAGACTATCACTGCTAGCCAATTAGCAAACTTGTATATCTCCCGAATTGTGTCACTCCACGGCATTCCGAAGGAGATCAGTTCAGATCACGGTAGTATATTCACTTCGAAGTTCTGGGATAGTTTCCAAGAGGCAATGGGAACTCATATTACCTGGAGCACTGCTTATCATCCCCAATCCCAAGGCCAAGTCGAGCGAGTCAATCAAATTCTTGAAGACATGCTTCGAGCTTGTGTTATTTCTTTCGGCAAGAAGTGAGAAGAATCTCTCCCTTATGCGGAGTTCTCTTATAACAACAGCTATCAAGCCAGCTTGAAGATGGCACCCTTCGAAGTGCTTTATGGACGTAAGTGTCGAACCCCTCTGAATTGGTCAGAAACTGGGGAACGGACGCTCATTGGTCCAGAAATTATTCAACAAGCTGAAGAGCAGGTTCGCATTGTCCGGGATAATCTCAAGGCGGCCCAGTCCCGCGAGAAGAGCAATTATGATCGTAAACACTGGGGTTCAACTTATCAACCTGGTGAACAAGCTTATTTGCGTGTCACTCCTTTGAGAGGCACTCATCAGTTTGGAGTCAAGGGCAAGCTAGCTCCGCGCTACATTGGTCATTTCCACATTCTGGCCCGTCGTGGGCTGGTGGCTTATCAACTTGAGTTGCCACCTCAATTCTCTCACATCCATGACGTCTTCCATGTGTCACAACTTCGTCGTTGCTTCAAGGATCTGGAACGTGAAGTGGATCCGGAATTGATTGAAGTTCAAGATGATCTCACATACAAAGAGCATCTGATCCGCATCCTTGAAGAAGCTAAACGTCGAACCCGCCAGAAGGTTACCAAGTTCCTCAAGGTGCAATGGTCTAATCATACTAAAGATGAAGCCACTTGGGAACGTGAAGATAACCTCCGGGCTGAATACCCCGACCTGTTCCCTTCTACCTCTTAATTCTCGGGACGAGAATTTCTTTTAGAGGAGGAGAGTTGTAACACCCCGGTGTAATGATGCTACAGTAAACCCAGAGATCAAGCTAATCATTTTGCTATAACAGCGCTTGGTCACTTTAATCAATATTCCATTTCAAATTCCAGTTGAATTCAATTTGAATTTATGTGTGAAATTAAAAAATGCTCAGACATGAAAACTAAAATGTTCATCATGTGAAACATATTCTTCTGGTAATATTGGTGGTGAACCAACATTTTTGCAAAATGTCTAAGTGGCCTAAAATAGCTAAAACAGAAAAGCTTAAAAATTAAAAGAAATGAAAAAGGGAAAACAAGGAGAAAAAGGAAAAGGGCCAGAGCCCCTGGCCTCCCAGTGAGCTTCGGCCCACCCGAGCCAACTGGCCCAGCTGGTCCGGCCCAGCCCCTCCCCGGGTCGCCTTCTCCCCCTGTTCCCCCGACCGGGGTCGCAACAGGGGCGAGCCCCGCCGGACCGCCTCGACGGCGACTCCCCGGAGAGGATAAGGTGGACCCCTCCCCTCGACGCCTCGACCTCCTCCCCACCTACCTCCACTCACCTGTCTCGCCTCCCAGGTCCACCCTGCTCTCCCCCCTCTCTGTCTCGGCCACTCACCTCACCCGAGCGTCGTCGACGCCATGGTCGCGCCATAGCCACGGCCACCTTCTTCCCCGCACCGCGCCTCCCTGTCCATACTCTCCGTCGGCGTCGTCTATGCCGCCTACGCCAAGCGCCTGGAGCCGGGGAGCAACGGAGCGCCCGCATCGCCGTCTTCTTCCTCCTTGGCCAGGCAGACTCCGTCGGTGATTCGCTCCGGCGAGCTCTACCCCAAGCCCGCTTTGCTCACCTGCAGGTCACGGTGAGCCCATGCCTTCTTCCCCCCCCCCCCCCGCCCTTCTCGTCGACGACCGTACCCCGTAGCTCGCCGCTTCTACTGTGGCCGAACACAACGCCGCCGTCGAGCTCCTCGTCGTGGCCACGCTCGCCGATGAGCTCGTCCGAGCTCGCAGTCGTGCTCAGCACGCGCGTAGGGCCCCGTAGCGCTAGCTAGCTCGCTCCGCCGTGCCGTGTAATGCCGGATCCGCCTATGCCCGAACTCCGGCGCCGCCTCCGCCGCTCGTCGGCGTTGTTCCGGTCATCCCCGAGACCAACCCATAGCTCCATGCGACGCGCGACGTCGCTAGCTCTCGAATGGGAGTAGCCACACCCGTTTTGGGCCACCGAGGTGAAATCCCGAGGCTCGCCGGCGCCCTCCGCCGCGTTTTGGCTCACCGGAGCCAACTCCGACGCCGGCGTCCAACGTGGCCGACCTGGGGCCACCCCCTGGGTCGCTGCCAGCGGGCCCCACGGGCCCCGTTGACTGGGTTGACCCAGTCAATGTGCTGACTGGGCAGCCCAATGGCGCTGACATGCGGGCCCCACCACATAATTATTTTACCTAAAACATTTTTATAATTAAAATCAATTAGTTAGATAAATGAGGCACTAACAGGTGGGGTCCAGTAGTTAACTAACCTAATTTTAGTTAGTTTAAACTTCTGTTAGTCCACTGTCTATGACAGGTAGGACCCACTGGTCAGTTTGACCTAGTCAGCCGCTATGTTGACTGCTGAGGTCATCATCACGTCATGCTGACGTCATATTCCTTTTCTGTTATTATAAATAAATCTAGAAAATGGTTTAACCTTTGAAAATTCATAGAAAATAAACCGTACCTCGGATGAAAATGTTTTCTATATGAAAGTTGCTCAGAAAAATCCAACGAATCCAAATACGCGGTCCATTCATCAGTCAGATGCCTCTAACTATCTGAACATGGAACATTCCCCCTCCGGTCATCTGTCTGACACAGGTCCAGAACCAGGAAAACATTCCCGGTTGAATTCCCCCTTCACCTATATCATGTAGCCTTACGTTAGGTCACACCCGGCACCGCATATTGCCATGTTATGCTTTGTGATGCTTTGTCTGCTTTATATTTACTGTTTCTTCCCCCTCTTCTCTCCGGTAGACCCCGAGACTGATGCTGCCCCTGTGATCGACTAGGTCGACGATGACCCCTCCTTGCGAGAGCAACCAGGCAAGCCCCCCCTTTGATCATCCCGATATCGCCCATTCCATTCTCTCATGCTTGCATTAGATTTTGCTACTGTTATTGTTTGCTCCTATTCTGATGCATAGCCTGCTTTTGTAACCTGCTTATTGTTACCTACCTGCTTATCCTAAACTGCTTAGTATAGGTTGGTTAGTGATCCATCAGTGACCCCCACCTTGTCCTTGTTGCCCCGCTTCATCATTGAAGACCCGATCAACGGGATCGAAGACCAGGCCCCGGCACCGCACATCACTTTCCCCTTAGTTGCTCGACACTACTGGGTTACTATCGAGTGCTGAGGGTGAGACCTCTACAACACTTCTGATGTTAACCCTGTAGTGTAGCTATTCGGTCGTGGCCATCGAGGGTGATTCCGCCTTAACCACTTCCAATACGACTCTGTCGTGCAACCCCTCAAGTGTGAACCTCGGGGGTGGTTCCTCTTACGTTCACCTTGATGATTACATCGGGTGGAATTCACCGGGGGTGATTCCTCGGGTTTTCCCCTTGATGTTTGGACACACAGTTACTATGGTTACTATGACTTTACACTGAACCATGTTACTAAAGACGGGTCGCCCCTGAGGGGTACCCGCGCGAGCTTAATTGCGAGTGATGTGGAGACGGGTTGACCTGGAGGGTGCCCGCGAGATAATTACGAGGCGTGGTTGGGCATTCTTATCTCTGATATTACTATTCATCCAACCTAACTGTAAGGGGCATCCTACAGAATGGTCTGCTAGAATCATACTCGTCTATTAGGAAGAGAGGTGTGAGACAATGCATGAGAGACAGGCGTAAAGATAATGTGCGTACATGAGACACGTAGGCATGTCCATGTATATAGAAAGGGTCGATGAGGATTGTGCGTGTGTATGTTTGCGAGAGGAAGAGTGCTTGTGATAAAGGTTAGTGAAAACAGTTGTAAATGGTTACGAGAGGGAGGGAGGGTTATATCTAGAGCATGTGTGCGAGAAAGACACCTCGGGAGAGAGTGTGTGAGCATGTGTGAGAGACCACCGATGGAGAGTGAAACTACACGTAAAAGACTGCTCTACACATTGATTAAAGATATAAATTGTATCCAAATATTAGGATGGGATCATGATATTTGCAATTCGCGTAAGGAGCGGTCATTGATCCATCAGACATCTAGATTCTATCGAATTTGAGCATGTCTATGTTATTATTCGACACAATTGATCCACATAGTTAGTATTTTGAACTCCAGACAATGCATCGCTTTAGCAATCGAATATAAACGCGAGTATAGTTCATGTTGTGTGTGTAAAGCACATTATACATACGAAAGTTACACGATGGACATTATAAATAGCTACCTATGAACTAGCATACATTTGAATTCAACTTAAGGTGGTTTAAAAAATCGAATTCAACATGAAGTCCATTCAATTATTTGAATTTGATATCATGGCATTTGTAAACCATACCTAAATTATGGGGGCACCAATCTTTGCTCTGATTTTGTACATAATAGCATATCTCGTGTACAAAATAGATTCAAATTTAGCTCCTCCGTTCCAAAATGATCGTAGTTATAGGATTTTCAAGTGTCAAAATTTCAAAAAGAAGCGGATAATTTAATGAGGCTTTGAAACATACAAGGTCAAATATAACATTTTCTATTTAGGTCAATCCTCATAGTTCAAGAGTACTCTAAACGTGAATGCTTGTGTTTCAAAATTTTGAACGAAGCGCCAAAAGATCCTCTACTCGCCCGAAACCGCGTGAGACCAATGTTTGGTAGTACAAGGAAATTACTTTTCTAATAACTCCGACCCGTGAAACCTACCGGCCCGACGTCCAAAGGTCTAAACCGGGGTAGGTTTGTAGCTTCATCTAGACGCCACGCAACCGCATCCGAAAAACATTCATACACAATGGCCGCCTAAGCACACATGCGCGCGGCCGAAATCGCTCCCGCCCACTATTTGGGACACCTGGGATTACCATCTTACCCCCGACCCGCAATAGGTCCGAAATTTAAGAGGGGGGCAAAGTTTGTACTTTCCCCAAATTTCAAACAAGCGCGTCCCATCTTCTGTTCAAAAAAGCCAAAAACAAGCGCGTCCCAGACCGAAACATGGTTCCCCCCCCACCCGTCCGATTCCCCATTCGTACTCCGTGGGCGCCAAAACTACCTCTCCACCAGCCGCGAAACCCCGGCGTCCTTCGTCCGCCACCCCATCCCACCCATCAACTGCCTCCCTCCTCCATCATGCCGGAGCCGATACCCCGACGTCGTCGTCCACCGCAACGCCCTCCACGGCTAGTAGTTGAAGCCGAGGCCGAGCCGTCCGTACCCGAGCCAGTTCAACCACGTCGTCCTGCGCCTCACCGCTGCCGCTCCAACTTCGCCACCCTCCACCGCACCGGAGCTGTTCCGCTACACCGTCCTTCGCCGCCTCGGATCTGCTTCCCCTCCGCCGACATACGGCCACGGCAACACAGTCAACAATTTGGCCATGGGTTTGTCCAAGCCTGCACCCTCCAGAACATCGGTTTCCCCGGTAAAAAGAAGAAGATCGGCGCGACATGTGGAGGTGACCACACCGGCAACCGAAAAAGGTACTCCTCTTCCCTTATTCGTGCAAATCTTACATCTTTGCTTGCACGGTATTCATCCCAGAGAAGACACTAGTTGACCGCTTCTTCTTGATACTAGATGTTCCTAGTAACTCGCGATGCACAAGGTTTCTCCTCATATACTATTTCACCTTAGCTAGAGGTCCGTCGCCCCCCTGAATTTCAATTTCTGGCCAGTTGATTCCCAATTAACGGAAGCATTCCCCGGCTTAACAGGAGCTAGTACGCCTATTACGCCGGGGAAGCAGCGCCTTGGTGTTTATCTTAGGGGCGTGTGCGGCCTAGAGCTACTGGCGCCCGATCTGGAGGTCGGCCAGGATTAAAGGGATGGCCTGGGGGCGCTGCCAAGCACGGCGGTGGTGTGAGGTCGATGGGAGGGCGGGGCGGCGGAGGCAGGGGTCTGGGCCGGTGGTCGCTGGCGGTTCGAGAAAGATCGTCAACAGTGACTGGCGGGAGGTAAACGAAGGCCATCTGCCCGTTCCTTATAGATCGGACGGTTCATTAAAAAATCGACTGACCTATTTATTTTCAGTCGACTGTTATCTTAGATATGACCACATGTGGTGGTGTGCTGGAGGAGTACCTGCATTTCCTGTGCTCATATATTACAAAATTGTACGGAGTAGAATCTAATTTTGTTTGCCATGCAATGTTGTAGAGCTATCATATGTCTCCTGTCATTTATTTTTCAGCCACCTGCTATCTGCTACTTTTACAGTGCACTAGTTCTGCACACACTTCACCCTTACTCTCATTATTGTGTTTTTATGCAAGGGTATTTCAGACTCTGTTGCCATGAGAGAAGCCAAAAAGAAAAGAGAGAAGTCGCTCCAGCTTCGTGTGCGGGTAGGCAAGACACGTTACATCGCTATAAAGGGTGCAGTGTCAGCAGATGGAGACGGTAAACGTAGCTCTGGAGTTGATGACCTCGCTCGCAATGAACCACCATCCCAGGTGCTTGCTTTAACTTTGCGGTGTCATATGTGGTTGCATGTTCCATATGGTGTCTAGCCTGTATTCGAAAGGTCGAAGTCGGTAAGATAAGGAAAGATATTTTTTACATGAACCACCATCCCGTGAGCACCAGAAGACAAATAGCTAGTCAGGGCACTGGCCGAGCCAGTGACAAGCCCAGCAAAGATAGGCATCACCTGGAAGCCAACTAAAAAGCTGCGATGGTGGCGAAGCAGCCCGCCTCCCACCAGGCTCTCGGTTCCTAGATGATCATGCTCACCACTCCAGCCGGATGTCTAGCTTGTATTGCTTCCAATTTGGTTAAATTGCATCTGCTTAGCTTACACATTATACCTTTGAATATGACATGCCTTTCTGTTTTTTGTACATACTAGTACATCTGTGTATTAACCATGTTCTTACATCAAACTAATGTTCTTGTGTATCCCTCATCAATCACTTATGACGAGGCAGGCAGGCAAGGGGACTACTCCTCATTTAAAGAATGCAGCGTCAGCCTCCCGACATGATTCTCAAGAAACAGAAATGCTAGATGAAGATAGTGAACGTAGCTCTGTAGTTGATTACAGCATTTCCCCTACACTAGCATCGCAGGTGCTTGCTCTAACTTGGCAGTGTGATATGTGGTTGCATGTTGCATATGGTGTCTAGATTGTAATTCTTCCAATCTGGTTAAACTGCATGTGCTAGTCTGCTTAGCTTATACATTATACCTGTTAATGTGACATGCCTTCCTGTATTTAGTACATAGTACATCTGTCTATTAAGAATGTCCTTACATAAAACTATTCTTTTTTTGTATCCCGCATTAATCGACATGACGAGACACCTTTAGTATATGCAATGCGATATTAGTTGCATCTTTCATATGATTTATAGCATGCGCTGCTTCTAATTTGTTGAAATTCCATTTATGATGGGACGCTTTTAACTTGGCAGAGTCATATCGGTTGCATCTTTCATGTGGTGTCTAGCTTGCATTGCTTCTTATTTGCTGGAATGGTTTCTACTTAGTTTACATAAACAGTTGTGAACATGCCATGTCGTCCTGTTTTTGTACATATTCCATCCTGGTATCATGTGTTTGCCTTACATCAAAGTAGTGATTGTCAGTATCATGCATGAATGAGTTCTGAAGAGAGAATTTTATTGCTTTTTCTTGTCGGTTTTACTTGACAATTCAAAATCAATAAAGCAGAAGGAAGTTAGCAAGGCAGCGGATAAAGGTGCTCCTTCCGAACGGAGGGCCTCTACAGTTTCTACTCCTCCACATCCCCAAGATGGTTTCCAAGACAACACATGCATAGACACTCAACAAAGCTGTGTTTATGATGAGCACGTCTCCCCTAGTGCAGCATCACCGGTGCTCCCTCTAACTTGGCACTGTTATATGTGGTTGCATGTTATGTGTGATGTCTAGCTTGTATTGCTTCTAATTTTGTTGAATTCCATCTGCTTACTTTACACATTATACTTGAATAAGACACGTGTTCCTGTTTCTAGAACATACAATATCTGTCTATCACACCATGTTCTTACATCAAATTACTACTGTTGTGTAACCTGCAACAATCACTTATCATAAGACACGTTTGACTTCGGAGTGTGATATAGGTTACATCTCACATTCTTTTCTAGCTTGTACTACTAATTTGTTGAAATGGCACTTATGACGAGACAGTTTTAACTTGGTAGAGTGATATTCGTTGCATCTTTCATATGGTGTCTAGCTTTCATTGCTTCTAATTTGTTGAAATGCCTTCTCCTTAGTTTACACATCATAAGCTGTGAATATGCAATGATGTGAATATGCAATGGCACTAATGACGAGAGACCTCTAACATGGTAGTGTGATGTTGTTTGCATCTTGCATATGATTTATTTCTTGTACTGCTTCACATTTGTTTAAATGCCATTTATGATGAGACACTGTTAACTTGGCAGAGCGATATTTGTAGCATCTTTCATATGGTGTCTACCTTCCATTGCATTGCTTCTAATTTGGTGAAATGTCTTCTTCTTAGTTTACACATCATAGTTCTGGTTATCTCTTCCATCCTGTTTTTCATACATATTACATCCTCCTATCATGTGGTTGTCTAACATCAAAGTTCAGTTTGTCTGCATCACGCATCAATTTGTTCTGAATAACTAAATTGTTATTCATTTTTCTTGTCGGCTTGACTTAACATGGCACAGAGAAAGAGGAAGAAACACAGAATGGCAGGGAATGAGAAGCGGATGAATCCTGCAGATTCTGCTGGTACTGATGGTGCAATAGAAGGTCAAAGTCCAGCGGAGAATTCTACAAACACGGCATCCCATGCTACACGAGTTGCAAAAAAGCCAAACAGAAACAAATAGCTGCCACCAAACAAGCAGAGACAACCCTAGTTCTTGCAACACCTACCACAGTACTACCAGCTGCACGACTTACTCGTGCATCAACTGAGCTAGCAGCACGTTCCCAAGCTCCCTTGCCACCTGACACTACTTCCCAAGCACTCTTGACACAAGACGAGTTTGCAATATCAGATGAACCTTGTGAGCTTCAACAGCAAGAAGGTAGTTGCTGGAGTCAAGTTACAGTTGCATGCTTCTTTATATGTAGTCTCACAGTTTGATGTACACTAACACTTCCTATGTTCGTTGTTGGACTAGCACCTAGGCGCCAGAGGAAACAAACATCAGGGATAATGCTCGATAGGTTAACTAAATCTAGAGGAGGAAGAATGGAGGTCCGTTTTGAGGCAGGTTTAAAAAGGCCACGTGATGCTACAGAGCCAGCCAAGTTAGTATCAGAGGCAGCGGTTGCCGTTAGGTGTCATGTACGTATCCTCCCAACATGGATTCAGTACAGGAATGACAAAGACGAAACCCAGTTCAACACCTTCCTCGACCATTTATCTGTAAGTATGGTTATGTATGGAAACTAGTAATATCGTCTTGCTCTGTCCCATACTTTCTAGGTTGCTGATAATGAGACTCCCATAATTTTCAACGGATGAGGTTCAAGTTGGATAGCCAAGATGATGCAACTAGACAAGCTTGCACCCATGTTTTCAAGTCTGCTCTGCGACAATATCGGTATAACTTGAGGAAAACTCACTTTGAAGGCAAGGCTAACAGTGAACTTTCCCAAACATCTCCAGTGGAAAATATATCGGATGAAGACTGGAGGGGCCTTGTTAAACACTGGTCTGATCCGAAGTATCAGGTACATTATATATATGTGATCAGATCACATGTTGAAGTCCTATTTACGCATGTGCCACACAAATCTATCTTCTTGTAGGTGAACTGTTCAAAGAACAAGGCCAACCGTACGAAAGTGAAATTCCAACAGACGACAGGATCTCGTAGCTATATTGCACACTGCGAGGCTCTTGTAATTAGCTATTGTTTCACTCTTTTCGCTGTACCATATTATCAGATCTATATTGACTTGTTCGAAATGCAGAGGAAAGCCCGCAAGGACCAAAAAGTACCTGAACCAAATGCTGTGGAAATCTTCAAGGACTGTCACACCAGCAAGAAGAAGGGCATGACTACACCAGTCAAAGCCGCTGTTGTAAGTCCTTAATCCTCATGCCTTTTAACTACTACTTACTCTGACTTGTGCCTTGAACTGCATGGTTTGCAGCCAATGTCTATTACTCTTTTCAATTTTATACACAATTGTCTTAGCGTATCATTGCACCTTACAAGGTTTAAAAGAGAGGAGTGATGTTCCTTTGATCTTGACCCGTAATCTAGTTTCGTGCTGGACTTGCCCACACAACGTTACAATTGCCTGTTTGTCTGTTCTCAGTTGTTTTGTGATATGAATGATGTCATACTATGCTTACCGTATTATAAACTTCGTCTCTTTATCCTTAGCCCTCAATACAATGTGAAGAAATAGACAATACATTAGCGATGGTACATGGTCATATGTTTGGAACCTGGTTTTATTATGTACTTTGCAATAAAATACAACTAATATTTTACATGGGTTCACCAGAATAAGTTCTGTATATAGACCAAAGCTATTTTGTTTGGTTTTGCTGCCTCCTTAATATCTTCTGTTCTGGTACTACTAATGTAAAACCTCAACTTTTCAGCGAGCTATGGAAAAAATGGTGGAACCGCCACCTTCTGAAGGTGGCGAGGCAACTATAACCGCAATGTCAGCTCTTGCTGCAGTGGGTCAGTACCTGTCCACTAACAATGCCAAAAGCACGTTCCTGCGTAATACTGGGTTGGTTGTTAAGGCAATATCGTCCAAACTGCCTCATGATCAAGATATGCAAGCTCAAAGCAATGTTGTATCTGCGCTCCAGACACAAGTCCATTCCCTAACAGAGACCCTTTGTGAAACAAGGAGAAACATTGCTCAATGTCGTCAAGATATGCATGGTTTTGAAACCAGACTATCAGACATTTGCTATGTTGTTCAGGAGCCTAGGGGAAATGAAGGCGAGGGTTATGGTGCTCCATCGGACAATACAGCATGAAAATGTAACAGTCAGGTCAAATGAACTGAGCTTCTGAACTTCTGGTGGTGCATTTATCTGCTAGACTGTTAAGTTTTATGCCAACCTTCCTTTTGTTATATAGTTGTAATTTGTTTTGGTGCGATACAAAATTTATTCTTAACGTGCAGCCACCGGCTGAAGAAAACAGCAAGCCATTTTTGTATAGTGTAGGGTGTTCCCTATATTTGCACTGGTGGCGATCTTTGATGCCGAGTGGATGTAATCTGTGCAATCGCCTTAATAGCCTAGCGTTAGTTTCGGCCTTATTTATTTCCTGGTCTTCTTTTCCCTGGTTTGCTAGTGGCCGCAACTACCATGGGCCATATACGGGCCGTAGGATCCATGGGTCTCCTACGGGCCATTGATAAATGGGCCTATAATCGGTGGGCCTCGGGTCGTCGGATAAATGGGTCCACATGGGCCGTAATCGGGCGTAATTGGTATCGGCCTAGCACGGTAACAGGCCGTTAACAGGCCGTAGGACAGCAAAGGCTTAATTCTGTCACAGGCATAACGGGTCGTTAATGGGCCAGAATATAGGACGGGCTAGAAACGGCGCAACGGGTTAACTGGCCAGAAACGGGCCGACTCTTGCCATGGGCCGAATTTGGCCCATTAGGGTAACAGGCCAGTAACGGGCCGACTCTTGCCATGGGCCAAATTTGGCCCATTAGGGGAACATGCCAGTAACGGGCCGACTCTTGCCATGGGCCGAATTTGGCCCATTAGGGGAACAAGCCAGTAACGGGCCGGAAGTAATCGAGGGCCGAAAAGGAGCCCAAGAACGTATGGGCCGTCAATAGGCCAAAAGCTAACACGGGCTGGAAACGGCCCATGTAAATCACGGGCCGTTAACGGGTATAAAGAAAATTACTGTTCATTATGGGCTAGAGTCACCGTGGGCCTGTAAAGGGCCGAAAGATACGAAGGCCTCATATGGGCCGAAAGACGTCGTGGGCCATACATGGGCCAAAAGTGAAATGTACTGGTGTTATATTCGACGGCCCACATGACGTTGTTGGGCCGATTTCCTTTAGGGCCTAACGGGCCGTGAGTTAACGGGCCGTAAAATGGGCTATTTGCAAAGAGACCGTTAACAGGCTTTTCATGGGCCAGCCCGTTAACTTTTGACCAAGTCAAATGGGCCGGCTTTGTAAGCTAAATGGGACAGTGGTGAGCCGTGGCACGTGTGGACATATCATAGGCGCCTATCTGGCCCACTGACGAGCTGACACGTGTTTCGTCCGGCCAATAAGAATTTTACACGTCGAAATTTCCCATTGGTCGGGGCTGTTAACGGGTTATCGGATCCAAAACCCGACCCGATAGCTTAACGGCGTTCATTACGGTGGATGCCACGTGTCGGTCACCCTTGACGAAAGCACTTCTGTGACACGCGATTTATCGTCATGGAAGTGGACACTTCCATGATGATAATTTTGGTAATGTCATGGAACACTTCTACGACAGCACAGGTATGACTATCTTGATTCTGTCATAAAATCGTCATGGATGTACATGCATGACAAAAAACGCGACCTACTGTGACAAACACGTATCATCACGGAAGTGTATTTTTTGTAGTGCACAATCGCCAATGGCACCGGTCCGTCGTCGTCGCTCAGCCACTCCGTCGTCATCAGAGGACAGCTCCAGCTGGGAGGCTACACCACGGCGGCGGCACAGTCCCCGGCATAGTGTAGTGCGTGTGGCGTCCCTGTTGGGTGTGCGCGGAACAGCCACCACACGCTCCGCCACCGCTGCCCGTCGGCAGCTGTTGCCGGCCGCCGTTGCCGCCACACCACCGTCGAAAGCCAGGGACATCTCCCGCTCCGCCGCCGCGGCCCGAAGGCGGGAGGTGGCCGTCGTGGCCACCACCCCACTGTCGGCCACCATGGCCATCACCCGCTCCGCCACCGCGGCCTGGAGGCGGGAGGTGGTGGTCGTGGCCGCCACCCCATCTTCGGCCACCGTGGCCGCCAGCCCACCATCGACCGCTGGGATCATCACCCGCTTCACCACCGCCGCTCGAAGGAGGGAGGTGGAGGCCCGCACGTGCGTCAGCGACCTTGCGCGCTACATCGAGTTCCTGCGGGAGGAGGAGGAGCGCCTCGTCGAGCACGCAAAGAGCCTTACCGCAGCCGTGGCTGCAGCACACACCGATCAAAGGCAAGGAATCAGGAGATCTACGAGCAGTCTGGCCACTTCGAGAGGGATCGTATGGAGCGGCAGTGGGTGTTTGAGCTGGCGAGCGTCGCTGAACATGCAGCAGCGGCAGGCACCGTATTGCATTTGTCCACCTCGTCGGTAGGCTCCTCCTCCTCCTCTGCCTCTTACTGAGCGCGCTCGGCAGAGGAGAGGCAGCCGGAAGTAGCACAAAGCCCATCCGTGGTAGTAGTACTATTTAGGGGCTATTTTGTTCAGTTCATCTGACTATAGATGTGTGGTCGAACTGTACAACGTACTTAAAATTAGCTAGTATATATAGTTGAACTAGCTATTTCAGTACGTGGTTGGCAACAATTGGGGAGAATTTTGGTCGGTTCAGCTGTCGAGTTGAACTGTTTGTATAAATTAAGAATGACTGCTTAATCTATGAATGAAATCTATGCTTAATTACTGACTTTTAGTTGCAAAAATTACATAGTGCTAATGATTTCTAGCTGCATATTTTGACAAATCGCAGTGTTACAAGGGTTGACAAATGGCAACATTACTAGATCAACAAATGTAAATCTTTCCAGTTTGACAAATGGCAACATATCCAATATGACAGATGCAAATCTTACCAAATTGTTTATACGTGGTTGCACACGGGTCATCCAAAACAACCGTTTGCGTTGAAGGGATGAACAAATCCTGCGCTACTCTCACTTTGCATACGGGTGTTCTATCTAAATCGTTTGCGATCAAGAGCTGCAGAAATCCTGCTTGACACATTTTCTCTTGGCTTCCTGGGGAAGCTGTCGGTTTGCATATGGGTGTTCTAACTAAAACATTTGCGATGAGTGTCTTATATTTAAAAAGCGAATTAAACTGCGGCTTGGGCGCCATTAATGGAGAGGATGCGAGCAAGGCGGGCGGCCATGGAAGTCAAATGGCTCGCTTCCCAGTGAGCCTGCGTAGGGTACAACTCGCACGCTTCCCAGTGAGCCTGCGCACTCGAGGACAGCTTGCACGCCTCTCGGTCAGTCTGCGCACCCGACGGTGCTCGCACGCCTCCTGTTCAGTCAAGGTCAAGCAGCTGTCCGCACGGCACCTCCTATAGCCATTAAAACCAAGACACGTGTCGTCACGTCAATGGTTACCAGAATTTTGGATTTACTAGAATTTAAAAACCAAGCATCTCAATGCTTAGCCGGCAATCAACGGTGCCCTGGTGTTTGAAATTCATTCCCATTACTTGCATGGGACCTAAGCATGCACCCAAGGACACGGATTTGATATTTCAACCAATTTATATGCACTGGAGCATGTGCATGTAGTTCAAATTTGAATTATGCACATAAATGCATTGAAAACTCAATTAATGCATAAAAATGTCCAAACAAACCCCGAAAAATCACAAAAATTCACACAACACTCCTGTTGTTCTATGTTGACACGAGAAAAAAATTGAAAGCAATAAGAGGCAATGGATATCGTTTCGTCCCCAAAGGTGGGACGTTCCCTATCGAAAACCATCATGCTTGTTGTGAGAAGCTCCGGTTTGTGAGAAGCATATACCCAAACCTGCCCCAAATGGGACAAAATTTGTACCACGGCATGCTGATGCCGCTCCATGATAGCATGCCAAGTTTCATGAATTTCAGACGAGTTTTGGATTTACTAGAATTTAAAAATCAGGCATCTCAATGTTTTGTCGGCAATCAACGGTGCCCTGGTGTTTGAAATTCATTCCCATTTCTTGCATGGGACCTAAGCATGCACCCAAGGACATATATTTGATTTTTCAACCAATTTATATGCACTGGAGCATGTGCATGTAGTTCAAATTTGAATTATGCACATAAATGCATTGAAAACTCAGTTAACGCATAAAAATGTCCAAAAAACCCCAAAAAATCACAAAAATTCACACAACACTCCTGTTGTTCTATGTTGACACGAGAAAAAAAATTGAAAGCAATAAGAGGCAATGGATATCGTTTCGTCCCCAAAGGTGGGACGTCCCCTACCGAAAACCATCATGCTTGTTGTGAGAAGCTCCGGTTTGTGAGAAGCATATACCCAAACCTGCCCCAAATGGGACAAAATTTGTACCACGGCATGTTGATGCTGCTCCATGATAGCATGCCAAGTTTCATGAATTTCAGACGAGTTTTGGATTTACTAGAATTTAAAAACCAGGCCTCTCAATGTTTTGCCGGCAATCAACGGTGCCTTGGTGTTTGAAATTCATTCCCATTTCTTGCATGGGACCTAAGCATGCACCCAAGGACACATATTTGATTTTTCAACCAATTTATATGCACTGGAGCATGTGCATGTAGTTCAAATTTGAATTATGCACATAAATGCATTGAACACTCAGTTAATGCATAAAAATGTCCAAACGAACCCCGAAAATTCCAAAATTGAACACAACACTCTTGTTGTTCTATGTTGACACTCGAAAATTTTAGAAAGCAATAAGAGGCAATGGACATCGTTTCATCCCTAAAGGTGGCACGTTCCCTACCGAAACCATCACGCTTGTTGTGAGAAGCTCTGGTTTGTGAGAAACTTATACCCAAACCTGCCCAAAATGGGACAAAAATTTTACCACAGCATGTTGATGCCGCTACATGATAGCATTCCAAGTTTCATGAATTTCCGACGAGTTTGGGATTTACTAGAATTTAAAAACCAGATATCTCAATGTTTGCGGCCGAGTGACGGTGGCAGGGTGTTTGAAATTCATTCCCATTTCTTGCATGGGACCTAAGCATGCAACCAAGGACACATATTTGATTTTTCAATAAGTTTATATGCACTGGAGCATGTGCATGTTGTTCAAATTTGAATTATGTGCATAAAATGCCTGGAAAACCCATTACTGTATAAAAATGCACAAACGAACCCTGAATAATTCCAATTTTTTTGACGACACACCTATAGTTCCATGTTCACTGCAGATAAAAGTTCTAACAATTCAAACACCATCCTTTGTAGTTGTGACCCCATTACGTAATTCAAATGATCAAGACGATAAATCAAGTAGATCGCACACAGTTTATTATCACCAACCGTGTGAGATGCAGCACAAAATATCTTGGAGCAGTGTCAGTGTATAGTACTATAAATCAAGTAGATCGCACACAGTTAGTCTCCTTTGTGTACCCAAATTATGCAATGATGTGGATGACCACTGTAACCAGGGAAATTCGAACCAAAATTTTTGACGTTCAAACTCAACACACACAGGTTAAGCTATCTGAATCATTTGTGATGTTCACATATCGTACATAGTTCTGAATAAGGGACCGTGTCTGATGACACTTTGCGCGCCAGTTTTTTGGCTGAAGCGATTCCAAATTTTCGGCTTCCGCGGAAATATCTACCTCCCCGCCCCCTCCCCCTTACCAAAAGCCACATTTCCCCTCTTTCCGCCTTCCTTTCCAAGTTGAAACCTTCACTCCTTGCTTGCAGCGCCGCCGCCTCCTCGCCGGCGACCCTCCTTCACGCTCCTCGGCCTCGCCTATCCAGGTAGGTAATCCACACCCGACCCCCATCCTCCTCCTCCTTCCACATCCCACATGCCCCTACCGCCGACGCGAGCGCGACACCTTCGACCCAAATCACCGACCCCTCCACCAAATAAGCACCGGCCTAAGCCATGGTGCACGCAATTTAGCGAGGACCTCAAGGAGCATTTGGCAGTGGAGAAGCAAATCGCGGCCGCACGCGCGGATGAGGTCGCGTTGGCTGCCATTCGTGCCGACCCCCAGATCTTGAAGGATCACCTTGCCATTTGCTAGCTATGTCGGTTAAGCATGCTCGATTTACCCGTTGTGTGTGCTGCTCCTACCTTTCCTTCACAAATTCTAGTGAATTGTGCTATCTAATTTTACCATGCAATATGTTGCTCTAGTGTATATGTTCTGTATGCCGTGCAGTGTGGTGCTGACTTATTAAATGTTTTGTTAATTAGATGTCGTCTTCAGTTAACTGTTTGGTTCAATTCTGCAAATGTGAGGTTCAATTCTTCGGGCTGCAATTTTGTATTGTCTTCCATGTGAGAAATAAATCGAATTTATCTTTACAAAATTGTGGGTGCATTCTGTTATTGTATACCATGTGAGGAATAAATTGAATTTGGCTGTAGTAAATACATGAGAAAAAAGTACAATTGCTACAATTGGCTGTAGTTAACTGTTTGGTTAACTGTCTGATCTTCTATTAGGAGTATGTTATATTGTGCAATGTGGTGCTCAATTAATGTTTGGTTCATTTGTTGTGGTGTTTAGTTAACTGCTTGGTTCAATTCTGCAATGCGATGTCCAATTGTCGTGGGTAGAATTTTGTATTGTTGTGCATGTGAGGAATAAATCGAATTTGGCTGCACTTAATACATGAGAAACATATACAAGTGCTATATTTCCTAGTTCTTAATCATGCTTGGTTTGGACAAATGGGTTTTTCGTGTGGCTTCAGTTAACCTGATGAACCTGCAATGTGATTATTTTTCATCAACATATTTTACTGATAGCATGTGAACCCTTACTTAACTGATGACTAACTACCTTATATGTGTTGCAGGGAAACAATGGAAAGCACTGGGGTTTACAATCGAGGTTAGCACATGCATGGTCCATTGTCTAATAGCACATTATTGTGCAATTGCAGGAACCATTCTAATATTTAGGTTTTTAACAATTTGGTCTTGCACATGTAGGTCCTGCTGTCAGAGGTTTTGACCCACTGTTCGACCCTTTTTGCATATCGGGAAATGAGTTGTCCATGAATATCAGTCAAGTCAAAAAAACTCAGAAAGATTGTTAGGATAAAGAAATTAGCGACAAAAAACAACAAGATCTTTGTCTGCACAATGAAGAAGACAACAGTTCACTACAGGATGGTACTAACTATTATACCTTGCCTTTTTTATTCCTTTGCCCCATTTCCAATATAGAGAAGATATTTATGCACATCCTTGTTTTCAGGCCTTTCCAAAGCAGTTCACTGATGATTACCTCTCAAACCACCTGTATGGTCAGGAGGCGAGGAAGGTATTCATACAACACCCACGGTTCAATATTGAAGTGTTCCTGAAGAGGACGAAGGATGGACGGTCAATCATCCACAGACACTGGCCTAAAGTTACAAAGACCTTCAACATCAATGAAGGCTCAATATTCGCCTTCTGCTTCAGCAGTTTTCCAGATGAGATACATCTGTCTATGTACCGTCTATGATGCTAATTTTGAAAGGTTATAGATGTTGCATGTGAAACTTGGTCCTGGTGTAGTTGTGTAATGGGGTAGCTGAGTGCTGAAGCTATATGATGTTGTACTCTGATGTATTTCAATTATGAAAATGAAATATATTGTGTGCTTAATATGAACTGTCAATTAGATTAATAAATGGATTATGAATAATCATATAATTAGCCTCCTAATTGGGTTTTTCCTATTGCAAAGGGTTGTTTAAAAAATACCGTGGGTGATGACCTCAGGCAACGCACACAGTTTCTAGGAACAAACCGTGTTGGATCAATGAACAATCACACATGACTTTCTCTTGAAAATTGTTTCCGTTAGGCCACCTTGCGCAAACGTTTACCACATGAAAACTGTGTGTGATGGACAGCCTTTGCCACACAGTTTCTTCCACGGTCTGTGTGTGATATATTCAATAACGCAAGATATTTAACGGGAAAAATTGTGTGTGATGTACTGTGAACAGAAATGTTTTCCTTGGAGCGACTGTGTGGGATGTACATACGAACGGAAACGTTTAGCGGGGACTGACTGTGTGGGATGTACTTGCGATCGGAAACAATTTTGCCGTATAATTGTATTTTTTAGCTCTACTATACGTATGTCCGTATTTGAGCGCTCGTCGGTCGCACACGACCTCATTTTGCCGAACATGTGTGCCAGGAGGGCATATCCCCGACGGTTTCTGGGTCGTGTGGGAAGGACCCCCCTATCACCCACACTCACTTGGCGACAGTTCCAAATGCCGCCGCGGAAAGGGGTTAAAAACTGTTTGTTTAGGAGATCGCTGTACTAGTGATCCGCTAATTTAAATTTCAACAAAGGGTCATGCTTTGTGGTTGGCTTCTTCAATGGAGTCATATCAGCCAGGTCAACGTTGTCTTTGTAAAAGTTAAGCTCTTCCGTGGCACAAGCAGACTCGGCATAGGCAGCATCACCTTCCTCACATTCCAAGGCAATCTTCCTGTCACCATGCATTGTGATGGTTCCTTTGCAACCCGACATCTTAAGCTGCAAATACACATAACAAGGCCGCGACATAAACTTGGCATAAGCCGGTCGTCCAAACAGAGCATGATAGGGGTTTTTGATTTTAACCACTTCAAAATTCAATGTCTCAGCCATGTGATCATGTTCGTTGCCAAAAGCCACCTCCAAGGCTATCTTACCCACCGGATAAGCCGACTTACCAGGCACCACCCCATGAAAGACTGTAGAAGACGGCTTGAGATCTTTGTCAGTTAAATTCATCCGGAGAAAAGTATCATAATAAAGGATATTAATGTTGCTGCCTCCGTCCATAAGCACCTTAGTGAACTTGTAACCTCCAACCTGAGGAGCAACCACCAAAGCTAGCTGACCCGGGTTGTCAATCCAGGGCGGGTGATCCTCACGGCTCCATACAATGGGCTGCTCTAACCATCTTAAGTATCGAGGGATTGTCGGCTCAACCGCGCTCACCGCTCGTTTATGAACCTTCTGATCTCGCTTGCACAGGCTCCTGGTAAAAACATGATATTGACCACTATTCAGCTGCTTTGGATTACTCTGGTACCCGGACTGCTAGTGCTGATTGCCTTGACTAGGTTGCTGATTAAACCGCCTTGATTGCCCTGGCCTTGAAATCCAGAGTTTGAGCTGCCACCTCCAAAGCCGGGCCCATGAGAGCCGGAGCCTGACCCGCCGTGCGGGCCTTTACCATTATTGTGGTCCTGGTGAAAGCTGGAATTCTTATACTCCCTCATGATATTACAATCTTTCCACATGTGAGTTGATGGCTTATGGGGATGACTATGTTTTGGGCAAGGTTGGTTCAAGATTGCCTCTAAATTGAATTTTGGCCTTCCAAACTGGGGTTGGAATTTTCCCTTACAACAGCGATCACCGCTCTGTGCATTAGTGTTGGCCACAAAGTCTGACCCGCCGTCAGTGTGGTTGCACTTACCATTGCTACCTTGGCTCTGACCTGTCATATTCTGCTGCTGCCCCTTCTCATCTGAATTAGGATCCTTAGTGTTGTCTGAGTCAGCATATTTGATAAGAGCCGCCATGAGCTCTCCCATGTCATTGCAATGACGTTTAAGCCGCCCTAGATTTTGCTTGAGAGGAATAAACCAACAATTTTTCTCCAAAATTAAAACAACAGAACCAGCGTTGATGCTATCCGACGAGTGGATAATAGCTGATACCCGGCGAACCCAATGGGCGGTTGACTCATCCTCACGCTGGATGCAAGTGTCTAGGTCGATAATCGACAGAGGCTGCTTACATGTATTTTTAAAATTCTGAATGAAACGTGTCTTCAATTCGGTCCATGAGCTAACGGAATTAGGGGGCAATCCCTTTAGCTAGGTGCGAGCCGGCCCATCCAACGTCATGGTGAAATATTTGGCACACACATCATCGTTAACATCCAACATCTCCATAGCCAGCTCGTGGCTCTCAATCCAAGCATCCGGAGGTTGATCCGCAGAGTAATTGGGTACTTTCCGAGGGCCCTCAAAATCCTT
Source organism: Triticum aestivum (assembly GCF_018294505.1). NCBI lineage: Eukaryota > Viridiplantae > Streptophyta > Magnoliopsida > Poales > Poaceae > Triticum > Triticum aestivum. Next base: position 440,870,010 of record NC_057799.1, read on the forward strand.
GGGCAAACGCTCATTGCGTAGAGCCGGCGCTAAGCACGACACACCCATTGTCCTCGAAGTCATCCCGGCTTCTATAGACGCTGACGGGTTGCGTTGGAGTTGTCGATGAGCCGCTAACTGAGCCGCCATCTCTGCCTCTTGACGTGCCCTGGCCTAATCTAATAAGGCGTGGACATTATTATCATCACGCGGCGGGTCATGCCCACGTGTCTGGTTCCGATGCCGCTCGCTGCTGGAAACCGCTGGCGACTCAATGTGCCTGCTATAACTTCGACTTTGACGAGTAAAATGAATCCGATCACGACTGTATGAGTAAGCCGCCTGCTGATACCGAGAGGGCCCAGAGATACCTCTCTGATACTCGGAGTGACAAATCCTAATCTTGATCTATGCCAACTCAACAAATACCATCAGAGACACCTGTAGAGCATCTTTATAACCACCCAGTTACGTTGTGAAGTTTGATAGCACACTGAGTGTTCCTCCAGTATTCGGGAGTTGCATAATCTCATAGTCATAGGAACATGTATAAGTCATGAAGAAAGCAATAGCAACAAACTAAACGATCATCGTGCTAAGCTAACGGATGCGTCAAGTCAATCACATCATTCTCTAATGGTGTGATCCCGTTCATCAAATGACAACTCTTTGTCCATGGCTAGGAAACTTAACCATCTTTGATTAACGAGCTAGTCAATGTTGGGGAACGTAGTAATTTCAAAAAAATTCCTATGCACACGCAAGATCATGATGATGCATAGCAACGAGAGGGGAGAGTGTTGTCCACGTACCCTCATAGACCAAAAGCGGAAGCGTTAACACAACGCGGTTGATGTAGTCGTACGTCTTCACGATCCGACCGATCAAGTACTGAACGCACGGCACCTCCGAGTTCAGCACACGTTCAGCTCGATGACGTCCCTCGAACTCCGATCCAGCCGAGTATTGAGGGAGAGTTTCGTCAGCATGACGGCGTGGTGACGATGATGATGTTCTACCGACACAGGGCTTCGCCTAAGCACCGCTACGATATTATCGAGGTGTAATATGGTGGAGGGGGGCACCGCACACGGCTAAGAGATCAATGATCAATTGTTGTGTGTTTGGGGTGCCCCCCTGCCCCCGTATATAAAGGATCAAAGGGGGGAGGTGCGGCCAGCCTTGGGGCGCGCCAGGAGGAGTCCTACTCCCACCGGGAGTAGGACTCCCCCCTTTTCCTAGTTGGATTAGGACTTGGGAAGGGGGAAAGAGGAGAGGGAGAAGAAGGAAGGGGGGCGCCGCCCCCTTCTCCTTGTCCTATTCGAACTAGGGGGGAGGGGCGCGCGGCCCAGCCCTAGCCGCCTCTCCTCTCTTCCACCTAGGCCCATTATGTTGCCGGGGGGGTTCCGATAACCTCCCGGTACTCCGGTAAAATCCCGATTTCACCCGGAACACTTCCGATATCCAAACATAGGCTTCCAATATATCAATCTTCATGTATCGACTATTTCGAGACTCCTCGTCATGTCCGTGATCACATCCGGGACTCCGAACAACCTTCGGTACATCAAAACATATAAACTCATAATATAACTGTCATCGAAACGTTAAGCGTGCGGACCCTACGGGTTCGAGAACTATGTAGACATGACTGAGACACGTCTCCGGTCAATAACCAATAGCGGAACCTGGATGCTCATATTGGCTCCCACATATTCTACGAAGATCTTTATCGGTCAGACCGCATAACAACATACGTTGTTCCCTTTGTCATCGATATGTTACTTGCCCGAGATTCGATCGTCGGTATCTCAATACCTAGTTCAATCTCGTTACTGTCAAGTCTCTTTACTCGTTCCGTAATACATCATCTCGCAACAAACTCATTAGTTGCAATGCTTGCAAGGCTTAAGTGATGTGCATTACCGAGAGGGCCCAGAGATACCTCTCCGACAATCGGAGTGACAAATCCTAATATCGAAATACGCCAACCCAACAAGTACCTTCGGAGACACCTGTAGAGCACCTTTATAATCACCCAGTTACGTTATGATGTTTGGTAGCACACAAAGTGTTCCTCCGGTAAACGGGAGTTGCATAATCTCATAGTCATAGGAACATGTATAAGTCATGAAGAAAGCAATAGCAACATACTAAACAATCGAGTGCTAAGCTAACGAAATGGGTCAAGTCAATCACATCATTCTCCTAATGATGTGATCCCGTTAATCAAATGACAACTCATGTCAATGGCTAGGAAACATAACCATCTTTGATCAACGAGCTAGTCAATTAGAGGCATACTAGTGACACTCTGTTTGTCTATGTATTCACACAAGTATTATGTTTCCGGTTAATACAATTCTAGCATGAATAATAAACATTTATCATGATATAAGGAAAATAAATAATAACTTTATTATTGCCTCTAGGGCATATTTTCTTCAGTCAAGTAGAGGCATACTAGTGACATTCTGTTTGTCTATGTATTCACACATGTACTAAGTTTCCGGTTAATACAATTCTAGCATGAATAATAAACATTTATCATGATATAAGGAAATATAAATAACAACTTTATTATTGCCTCTAGGGCATATTTCCTTCAGATACGATGGAGACGTATCACTTAGCGAAGCGCTGTCGATGCTCCACCACCACCATCACCACCCCGGCGTCGTGTTGGTTGTGATCCCATCTACTTCTCATCTCCCGCTTGCTGGATCAAGAAGAAGGAGACGTCATCGAGCCGCACGTGTGCTAAACTCGGAGGTGCCGTCCGTTTGGCACTAGATCGGTTGGATCGTGATCGGATCGCGAAGAGTACGACTACATCAACTGTGTTGATAAACGCTTCCGCTTGGTGATATATAATAGTATGTAGATGCTCTCCCCCTCTCGTAGCTATGCATCTCCATGGATAGATCTTGCGTGTGCGCATATTTTGTTTTGTTTTCCATGCAACGTTCCCCAACAATGAGCTCCAGCGACGACATAAGCCTCCATCTTCTCTGATGCGACACCACAACCAACCCGTGCCCTCCTTCTTCGACAGTTCCACATCTAGCGCCAATTATTTTATCACTGTGTTGTACTTTGGGTAACTAGGACTACCCGAACCCAAATTTTCGGGCGCCCGAATTGTTGGGTAGCTATTTTTTTCTAGAAAATTTAGGGTGCCAATTTACCCGCCCCAAATTTTTGGGTAAAGTTGAACGCCCATGCTGAGATGGAGGGGGAAGGGATATGGTTGACTTTTTGTGGGAGGTGAACGACACGAGAGGGGCGTGAAAATGTTTCAGAGGTTGCCTCTACGTCGCGTGCACGCGGTGCCTATGTGTGTGAGATTTTCGCGGCTGCGCAGAGCCTCGTTTGGAAGGAATATTCCCAGCACTCGGGTAGTAATATCCTTGCTCACCCACGAACCAAACGACTAGCGTCCAGGCAAAAGATAGCTACCCTTGTTCCACGTGAGATAGCCCAGCAACCAAACGCACTAAATCAAAGAACCTCACTTCCATTCCTTTGATTTACCTGTTCTTTCTTTCAAAATAAAATGCAGATGAATCTTCAAAGAAAAAATCCTAAAAAAATCTAACCCTACAAATGAAACGATCAACATAGGTTCTTTCCCTCTTTAAATTAAAGAGCCCTCACTTCCCGCACACCAACAATTGAATACTAGTATTCAATAGTTTCCATTCCTATGATTTACCTACACTTTCCTTTCTCGTTCCTATGTTTTATATCATTCCAATGATACATTTTACCCGCGTTCCAAACAGCACCCAGGGCCAGTTCTTTTGTGGCCCCTCCATATCTTCCAAGAAAATCCGGCAAAAAGAAAATGATATCTTCCGCGAAAGGACTCACCCCTCGCCCGGGACCCGGGTGTCAGCCTCCGCAACCCGGCCGCGCCCCCCGCCGTGCTACACACAAACCAGTATAAAAGGGGCTGCTACGGTCACGCGCCTGCATGCACCAGCACCAGAACCTTTACCAGACCTGACCCGACCTGCAGCGGAGGCCCCACCTCCCCCCCGCGGTGCCCCGTCACGAAGCCGGTTCCCTGACGGTGCCACGAAGGCCGTATCCGACCCCAATGGAGGCAGAGTACCCCCAAATAAACCCTCTCTTCCTCTGCTCCAGGCGCCGGAAAAGGGAGGAGGACGAGGGAGGGCTCGAGCTCCTACTGTCCATGGATCTCGACGAGGAGGAGACGCGGCCGGAGCAGCAGGCGCCGCCCCGGGTTCCGGTACGTCCCCCTCCCTCCCTCCCTCCGGCGTCTCCCGTCTCTTGGGTTTCTTGGGCGAGTTCTTGGCGGGGTGGAGTTCTTGGCGGGATGGTCACGGTGAAGGCCGCGCGATCTTGGGTGGGGGGCGGAGTTCTTGGCGGCGGGATGGGCGGGGTAAAGCGAAGATTTGCTCCTGGGATCGGGTGGTGGGCGCGCTATATCCGGATTCTTTGCGTGGGGGGTTAGCATCTTAGCGGGGGCGTTCTTGGCTGGAAAGGGCACCGCGATGGTGCGCTGGTTCGTGGGCATTGGTGTGTTGTGCTAGAAATTGCAGTTCTTGATGCTTCTTTGCTTGCCAACTTTGTGTATGGAGGAGTGATTCTTTACTTGCACAGCCGCATGATGGGTGATTGGGGAATCCGCCTGGCTGGAAGTATACCTTGCGGAAGACTAGTTCTTTGACCTAGGTTTTAATCCATGGGTTCTTTCAATTGAGGGTTCGTCTTTATTCCTGTTGGCAGCACTAGATTTCAAGGGGGGGAATAGGCTCTGTAGATCTGTTAAGGTCCAAAGATTTTGTAGATCCCAGCAAATGAAGTGCCTGTTATTGTTTCTTTGTGTGAGATTCCTGCCAACATACTTGAAACTGAAGGATTAGCATTTTACCACGGCATGGTGTAGCCTCTAGGTTTGCATTTGAGAGATTCTGTCCGTATGAACATTGATGGCCATGAGAAGTTTAGGGGCCATCTGTAGCTTCGTCTACGTGAAGCTCTTTATATTCTTACGATGCCTTGGTCGTGCTAGGCATATATGGTTATCGGTTGATTGGCAGAAAAGCAGTACTGTATCTTGGGAGAAGTTTGGGGGAGGCTGCCAGGTGCTCTGCAAAACACCTTAATGGCTGAAACCTACATGCTGTCAACTTGTTATTGACACATCAATACTCTTTTGCTTGCCCTGTGATAGATGCTCAATTATTCGTAATTGTCTGCCCTCTGGTCTCAAATAATGATTGAAAGCTGTCTTTGAACTTCAGAAAGACATCTATGGCTTCATTTGGAATGCATTTTTGTGCCCTATTTTTTCTCACATTGATCCTTTTTCGAATAAGCACCCATGATTAGTCTTTAGACTTTTCTGCTCAGGCGGTTGGTTTATACTTTTGTCCAAATCATCGATAGGTTGATAATTATATGAAGTGTAAAACAATCAGTCGTAGCACTTGTATTCATCTACCCATGAAAGACTGTTCTTCTTTGGTCAGAACCTCTGTGTTATGATTTTCCATGAATAGAAAAGTAAAACGTAAAATGAAGTCTGACAACTACATTTTCTTCAAAATCACAGGACAAGCTGAAAGCAGTGTCACAAGAGCTTGGACATGAGATCCGGATATTTACAAGCACAACATTTGAGCTAATGACTAGCAAATTGGCCAAGGCAGATCAGGGTAAATCCTTTTACTTGCTTTTGCTTTACTCAATTCTATTATGTGTCTTTATGGTAATTGCATTGTGACATGAAAGCATGATTCATGCAGAGGAAGACGATGACTTTTATGAGCTTCAGCCTAGTGATTATTACAAGTTGATTTCAAATAGGCTTGCAGGTTACTTAAATACTCTCTTAATATTGTCTGGGAACATTTACATTTATTACTAAAACATCCTACTTGGCATTGTCCAAGCTTTCTAATTTCTTAACTGTAACCATGTTTAAAATTTGACACCTTGCAGAACAATCGAAAGTTCTGAAGACTCGTAAAATAAGGGAAGCAGAACTTGCTGCTCAACGAGCAAGGCTAACAAAGGTAAATATGATGCGCTATGCTACTGTTTAATTATTATGATTATGTAGGAGTGGCATAGCCCTTGTACTAATACTACTTTTCATCTTCTAGCTCATTGTATTTTGCTTATTGATTTTATCTAGCCTTATATTAACAGTACCTCAGGACATGTTCTAAGGGAAAATTTGTTTCGTAGAATAAATATATCTGCAAAGTCTAGCTGCTGGCATGTGAAATCCTATGAAGAAATACTTCAAATGATGCACATAGTTTGGATTTTTGTATTTCAAAGTAGCTTCTTTTGCCTTTCCTTATTAATTCAGTATTGCTAATTTAGTACTCCCTCCGTTCCAAAATAGATGACCTAACTTTGTACTAAAGTTAGTACAAAGTTGAGTCATCTATTTTGGAACAGAGGGAGTAGTATAGAAAGTTCCCTCTGTCATCCTCATTTAATTGGTTTATTTGTTCGTCCCTCTCTGAATCTAGCTTCAGGGCAAATTCCATTTTGTTGCTAACCTTCTTAACTGTAGGCAGTGGCGAGGGTTCGATTCCCTGATGGTTACATTCTTGAGGCTGAGTTCCATCCATCAGAGATGGTACATAGTCTGGTGGATCTTCTCATGAAAGTAATTGCTAGACCAGACCTGCCATTCTATCTTTGTAAGTTCCACTTCTCTTTTCAGATGATGTAGAGTTTGACAAGTAATATTTTCCCTCTCCTTGTTTCCTGTTCACCAGTTCCTTTTATTTCACCCTGGTTCGGTTAAGATTGGCTCAGTGTTACCAATGATAAAACATTTGTGTATGAGTAGCAAACGTATATGTTGACAATCATGACAAACAGGAAAACTACTAGTGCCCTATAAATAGTTTGATGGTCTAGCATCATGTGAACAAAATTTTAGTGCTCCGAGCAAAGGGTTTTACATATTTTTATTAATCGATTGTTATGAAGTGCTATAAATTAATCAAAAACAGTTTGGTATGCAACTATTCACAGCACTGACTTGTTGAGCTCCTAAGTACCCAAATGTGAAAGTGCTCTGATTGTGTGGTCTTTTGACAAGCTTGGTCACTCTATCATTTTCTTGTGCCCTTGATTTGAATATCACCAGTGTCCAGATTGTTGTCAGCTTGATGTTGCATGTTTTCGATACAATATCTGTCCTGGAACCCATATTCCATATTACCTTTGCTTGAACTTGTAGAAGTCTGAGGATCCTCTAGTATCCATCCATTAAACTTTTCAGATGATGTAGAGTTTGACAAGTAGAGTTTGACAATATCTTTGTAAGTTCCACTTCTCTTTTCAGATGATGTAGAGTTTGACAAGTAATATTTTCCCTCTCCTCGTTTCCTGTTCACCAGTTCCTTTTATTTCACCCTGGTTCGGTTAAGATTGGCTCAGTGTTACCAATGATAAAACATTTGTGTATGAGTAGCAAACGTATATGTTGACAATCATGACAAACAGGAAAACTACTAGTGCCCTATAAATAGTTTGATGGTCTAGCATCATGTGAACAAAATTTTAGTGCTCCGAGCAAAGGGTTTTACATATTTTTATTAATCGATTGTTATGAAGTGCTATAAATTAATCAAAAACAGTTTGGTATGCAACTATTCACAGCACTGACTTGTTGAGCTCCTAAGTACCCAAATGTGAAAGTGCTCTGATTGTGTGGTCTTTTGACAAGCTTGGTCACTCTATCATTTTCTTGTGCCCTTGATTTGAATATCACCAGTGTCCAGATTGTTGTCAGCTTGATGTTGCATGTTTTCGATACAATATCTGTCCTGGAACCCATATTCCATATTACCTTTGCTTGAACTTGTAGAAGTCTGAGGATCCTCTAGTATCCATCCATTAAACTTTTCAGTTTTCACTTGGGATTTTCATAGATCAACTGTAGTCGTGTATTAGAGATGTACCAGTTACAACATCTTAATATCATTTTTATTGACTTCACAACAGACACAGTTCCTCCAAAGAAGCGAATAATGGACACCTCGCAGGACTTCTACACAATTGGCTTTGTTCCTGGAGCTAATGTCTTCTTTTCTTATGATCTGCCAGAAGGTATGTATTATCTTAAAAACTAGCATCATGACGAGGAAATAAGCAATATTTACTTCTTAGCTTGAGTTTTATAGCATTTTATTTTTGCATGTCTTGACAAAAATGCATTTTCCACGTATATAAAGTTGTGTTTCTGGTGCATTCAAGGACAGGCACACATCATGATTACCTATTCAGCTATTCTATTTCAGCATTTGACTCTTGTTAGTGATATGCATAATTGCATATGCATGAGCCTGCCATAGGGCATTGAACAATGCAATTCATTCTTGTTGGTTCAGATATCTACATGTTTTTAGAGGTATTCACGTGTGTTTGGCATGCAGGGTCGGAGTTAAATACAGATGCTGTAAAATCCGGACCATATCTCCGTGAAGAAATTCGAACTTTGGATGGACTGTCACTTCAGTCGGAACCTTCTGACCAACCTGATGATTCAAAGACAAATTCTGATTCAGCTCATCAGTCTTATGCATTCCAATCTGATTCTGCACCACCAGCAGCAGCAAATAAGAAATCAGCCAAACCAAAGTGGTTCAAAAGGTACAGTTGTTTCTAGTGTCTTAGTGTTAGGAAAGATCAGCTTTGTTACTGTTATTGTTGAATAACCGACCATTTCTTGAGTTTTGTGCTGAATTAAATGAAATCATCATTTCATTGCTGACTTGTCCCTTTGTAGAGTTTTTTATTTAGAATGAGATAGTTCGTGGAGAAGCTAACAAACTATCGCAACAACAGTCGTGAGGATAGTCCATTAATATATAAAAAATCCTCTCCAGATAGTATTAACAACTGAGCAATGAGCTAGTTTTAGGAGCTCACCAAATTACCTGCAGAATCATAGCTCTCCAAGTAGGAGTAGCATTTTACTTGCTAATTACACATATGTGAAAGTAGCTAGTTGCAGGTTCGTGTGTGTGTCGACACAAATATGCCAGAAGAATATTCTCTGTTGCCTGCTTGCACCTTTTTTTTTCTGCTGAGCATTCTTTCTTTTGTGCTAGATAATGACAGTCTATCTAACCTTTTGCAGGTGAGAGCATCAGAGCGTCAATAGTGCACCACCAGAGCGCAACAGCACTTGATTAGGCCTCTCAGCAATCCCAATGCATGATTGATCAGATTTCATGGTTCAACGACTTGAGCCATGCCGCCGTAGTAGGAGAATTCATCCTGTGTTGCATAGGAGTTGTCGAACCGTCGGAATTAGATCTCATATGTTCCTGGTGGTAGCATGTAAATTTGGCGTGTCAAACTGCTTTGTGGGTCTTACCCACCTCAGATATATGTGTAAAAGGCCCCATAGAAACGGAGGAAATGACTGGGCCCGTGTTGTTTACACTTTACTGCATGAATGATATCCAGTAGCATCTTCGTGGGAAGATGGCTTTGAGTTGACCGGAAAATTACCAATAAAGCATGTTGGCTTCAAACCTGGGTTACTTTACATTTATGTTATCCTGTTTGCGAGGGATGATGTCATGTTCCCTCGGTGAGCAACTAGTAAAGATTATGAGTGTTGCAGCGATGGTAAGTCGCAAAGTAGCATGCATTTTCAAGGGCCAGTGGGCGTGTGGCAACAAGATGGCGCTGAGTGGATGCTTTTGACGGGAAGGTCCAAAATATGTGCATAATCGCAGCCTCACAGGCTTAGTTTAGTCTGAGATTGTGTAGTGTATTGCTAATAAAATAAAAGATGTCCCTCGTTTCGCTAAGGGACACACGGGGCTGCTATGGATGAGAGGCGGCTGCTTTGCCAATGTCCCTGTCGCCGGATGCTTCTGCTCCATTTGCACTTGTATTCTCTCTCTGCATGGTTATTTGTAGTAGTACTATACTGAGCATCGAAAGAAACAGTTTCGTTTTGTTAACCAAGTGACATGTTGAGGTTGGCGCGATCCGATCTGATACACATCATGTGATGTGGCTGGTTCATCTCCGTTGACTTGCAGCTTAGTTGGCCAACGCACGTAAAAAGGTCCCAGTCCCAGGGTGACCCTTGTTGAGGTCTCGGGCTGGGCATTCTTGACCGTGACCCGGAAATTTATGTTTTTCCGGAAGTAAAAGGTCATGGCATGGGCCTCATGTTGTAACACATCTCGGAGCTGACTGTGATATGCCGCGCAGAAAGAAAGAAAGAAAGAAAGGGGTGTGGAGACGATGTCTGAACCTTGGACCGGCACTGACTCCACGGCTTTGCTGTTTCTCTTTCTCGAGTATGAAATGAAAAGAAACAAAAGTTGGCCTTCCTGTTTGCAGAGGGGTTGGTTGGAGGAGTACGAAGATAGCCGCCGGACAGACTACACCGACGACTCCTCCGTTCCGTGGCTTTCCCTTTACCCGGTCCTAGTCAAACGCGTGGGCCGCCTCCACGTACCGGATTTCCACCTGACATCGACCGCGTCGGCAAACTCCACGACGCTTTTTGGACCCGAGCTAGAAACAAACCTACCCACTTTTCCCGATTCAAAATCACTGTCAATGAAAGGAACCGTCTAATTCTACAGCAGCTTTCTTCACTTTCCCGGGAGCAATTTCCCGTCATTCTTTTTCTTCCCGAGAGCAATATAATGGTGCAGTGCTGCCTGATCTGGGGTTCAGACTTCAGAGACGGACAAAAAACAACCACGTGTTCGTCCCCCACTCTTCGTCCCGGGAATACTTTGCGCGGCAGATGACTGGACGAGACGAGGAGCATGTGCGGGTGCGACCCATTGGTTGGCCCTAGACAACGAGGCAGACCAGTACCCCTCTTCTCTCTTCAGCCAAACCCAGATCGGATCCTTCTATTCTATGGTGTTGATCGAGGACGCATACGTCTGGCCGAGAAAGAGAAATTATATTTCATTTCAGTTCAAGTACACACGTGACCCGTGTGGACCTCGCTATGCATGTATTTTCGATCTCATCTGCCCCGTCCACAACCACAACCACAACCGCAGCGGGCTCTTTTATTTGCAGCGACTTGACAGACGTCGTCGCGCTACGGTGAATCCGTATCGCGACGCTGGTGCACAGATCTGGTTGAAAATGTGATCTGGAATGGTTTTCTTTGTGAAGTGGGAAAACGCATCGCACGTGTGGCGAGTGGTTGGCTCGCTCGTCCCATCATCGAAGCGGACGACGAGCAAGTAACCCCTGCTCTGATCGCCGCAGTTCGTAGGAGCAATCCGACGGGAAAGCTACCGCTCGGCTCAAGCGCAATGCAAATTTCAACATGAGGGTCTCTATTTCCGTACGAGAGATGATAACAGCTCCACATTATCTACGTACGTACGAGTACCTCATAAGAAATGTCTTTTTTTTTGGGTACAAGAAGCTAAAACTTCAAACGGTACATGAAACACTTGGGAATCATCTTCACGCCTATTGCCGTATTGCGTGTGTGTCATATGTTGTATCACATTATGTAATCGTTCTAAACTTACTCTATCAATAAAATCATACGCAAGCTTTGTGTATTCGGAAAAAAAACTTGAAAATCCGATGTTTGATTTCTCTTCCCAAGTATGTATTTTCGTAGAACTATGGTTTGACGAATTTTATACTATCAGTTGCAATTTCGAGACCGGCAGATTGCGCCACCATCCATGACGAACTAGTAATCATTTTCCTTCACCCCCACAAAAATCTGCCAAAATATACCAACTAGTCAAACAATCAAGGCTCTAGCATTAATGTGCGGTTGCTCTCTGGATTACCTGGAATAGTGTTCATGTGCAGCCACAAGTGTGGAGAAGAACACCTCGCACAAAGAAATAACATCATTGCGAAGAACAAGGCATCTCCAAGGCGGACACTCGAATGGTCAGCAACCTTTCGAACCGAGTGGACCTGACACATTTTACCATCCAACACGGTATCTCATCTGTTTGCGGAGCGGTCTCGTCGTTTGTTTTCCGGCAAACCGGACACAAATCAGGATGAGCTTTGCGGGCATCCTGACCGTTGTCACGTACGTGTCTGCCATCCCGGACCCACCAGAAAATTATCCTGTGCCCGCGCCCTCTCCCGCGCGAAGCAGTTCCCGCACGTTCATGCCGCTCACGCCGCTCAAGAGCGCTAGCACTGCATTGATGCCGGCTTAGAGCGGACGTGACCTCTCATTGGAGCTGACATTGAAGCGGCGCACCGACCGAGAGCGCCGCCCGGTCTCCGCGTATGTTTCAATGCTGGAGACGCGTGACCGAACGGGACTGCATAGCTGTGCACCGCATTCATACCGGCTCCCGTCTGTCCGCGTGCTAACACTAAACCGGTTCGAAGACTTGGAAACACACTCTGGGGCTCGCATTGACACACCACGCCGCGTGTCCCGGCCGATTTCCTCTATTTAAACGTTGTCTCCTTGCCCGACGCGACCAACACCAATGCACCATGTCCGCCATGACCGCGAGATCTAGAACTATGTGGGAGAGCCTCTCGACTGAGTATAAATATGAGTTGGTCGGCATTGCGACCGGCTGGTAGACCCGTCGTGTATGACGGACTAAGCCAAGCTTGTCACCTAGCTCACCGGAGGTTAGGAACGAGGAACCAACGATGGAGGAGGCGTCCGACGATGAGCTAGCGCCCCTGCACTTGAACGCCGTCATGGCGGAAGAGGAGTCCGCGTCACACGTGTCAGCGTTCCGGCATGCGGGGGATGAGTGAAGCTACAACCTATAGTTCCTCGACGAGGATCGGCTGAGGGGCAAATAGCCATCGAGGAGGCCAAAGACGATACCGCACGGCCATGCTCATGGAGGATCCGGGCTTCCTGGATGAATAGCGGACGCTGTATCATTCCATGCATAGCGCCTGTGGGATATGTTGCAAGCGATGGTGTCTGCGCGTCCTGCTGGCGGAGAGAGACGCCCTGTTCACGGAGATCAACGTGGCAGCAGACAAAGAGAAGGCACAGACGATCTCAGATGTTGCCAGCTCCACGATGGTTGCGAATCCACCGCGGTTCGCGCCCCGCCACCACGACCACGAGGTCGACACGTCCACGTTTGGTGGTGTCGACAAGGCGGACTTCGATGAGGAAGAGTAGGACATGGGAGCCACCACGGCTTGGGTTCTAGGAAGGACACTTCTATTCTTTTCCTCCCGCAACATCACTTCCCAGGGTTCACGGCCGACTGGTGAGTTTGTTGGACATGGGGAAGACATGACGTGGGACACGGGCTCCCCCACAGCCAACGCTCATTCCAACTATGTTAAAAAGGACTCATCCGCTTTTGCTAGTTGAAATATGTTGAAAGTGTAATGACTTTGGTCTGGTTTAAACAAAAATCATCCGATTTGAATGATATTTGTCTGATTTGTTCAAATTTGATTCGAAATGTATGAGCATGGTTGGATGGACGCCTCCTATATCACTGTCCGTGGACGTGTCCATGGACAAATACAATGTTCGTTTTAGGGGTACACGTTGGAGATGCCCTAAGTATATGAGCCCCTAACGTGCCTCATTTACACACGAAGTTACAATTCGCTAGACTATATGGAAGAGTTGAGGGAGTGGTTAATAAGTCAATCTTATCTTAAGTCCATCATGTAGTTTAGAGAAGACAATAAAATGATGTATAATTGGTTATTTTCTAGTCTTATCTCTAATAACAAGATATCCCTAAATATGTGGCGAGACATGTTGTTGTTAAGAGATTATATTTTAATTAAAGAAAGCAAACCTTTTATTATGGTTTCCCTTTCCTCCATCTTAGCATTTATCTTAGCTGACACTTCTAAAATAACACCATTGCACATGCCCTAATAACATCCTTTTTATCACTTATATATAGTATCATAATTTTATGTGAATGTTATTTGCAAATATTTTTGCTAGTGACACATCATAACTAGCAAGCACAGAGTTTCTGTTATTTTTGTTGAAAAAGGACCCATGCAGGCAAACAAAGTTAAACTTGGGATCGATCATCTAACATACTAGATGATGCCTCACATTACCGTGGGAACTGTTTGCAATATAGTACAATTGGATTTGGTTATACGAATATGAATATTTAGATTAATAATATAAGAACTAAAACTAAACAAAGACCCATGCAGGCAAAGAAAGTTAAGCTTGGGATCGATATCTAACATACTAGATGATACCCCGCATTACCGCTGGAATTGTTTGCAATATATTACAATGAGATTTGGTTATGTGAATATGAGTATGAATATTTGGATTAATAATAGAAGAACTAAAACTAAAATACATATGATTATGACATAATATAATATATTTATTGAATATGAGTAGCATAATATAATTATAATATTTGAGTCCTTTGCTAGTTTGCATGCATGGTTGTAGGTTGAGGTGGCATCTATATATGAATATTGCATAATTATAAAATATTTATTGAATATGTGTAGCATAGTATAATTAAAATATTTGAGTCTTTTTGCATGGTTGCATATTGAGGTGGATCTTTTTCCGTAAATTAATGCATGTTGAGTTGGTATAATTGCATGTTAAGATAATATGTTGAAGATCAACTATTTAGGTATATAGGGTGCCATGAGAAAATGTATGTCGCATTGGGGGTTAAATGATTATGATTTTTTAAATACAAAATTGGTACGGGTTGATGTGTCTTGAAAAGTTACCAATGAAAAAGCCCCAAAAGGATTTCATATACAAATAAAGAGGATTAAGATAAAAAATAAGTCCGAATAGCTTTATATAAATGATTGAGGTGCATAACATGATTTGCTTTATATAAGGACAACAATAACGCGTGTGAACGTTCCTTCAAGGGGGTCATACAAGCAAATGAATGTTCTCTCTGTTGGGGAACGTAGTAATTTCAAAAAAATTCCTACGCACACGCAAGATCATGGTGATGCATAGCAACGAGAGGGGAGAGTGTTATCCACGTACCCTCGTAGACCGAAAGCGGAAGCGTTAACACAACGCGGTTGAGTAGTCGTACGTCTTCACGATCCGACCGATCAAGTACCGAACGCACGGCACCTCCGAGTTTAGCACATGTTCAGCTCGATGACGTCCCTCGAACTCCGATCCAGCCAAGTGTTGAGGGAGAGTTTCGTCAGCACGACGGCGTGGTGACGATGATGATGTTCTACCGACACAGGGCTTTGCCTAAGCACCGCTACGATATTATCGAGGTGTTAAGAGATCAATGATCAGTTGTTGTGTCTTTGGGGTGCCCCCTGCCCCCGTATATAAAGGATCAAAGGGGGAAAGGTGCGGCCAGCCTTGGGGCGCGCCAGGAGGAGTCCTACTCCATCGGGAGTAGGACTCCCCCCCTTTTCCTAGTTGGATTAGGACTTGGGAAGGGGGAAAGAGGAGAGGGAGAAGAAGGAAGGGGGGCGCCGCCCCCTTCTCCTTGTCCTATTCGGCCTAGGGGGGAGGGGGGCGCGGCCCAGCCCTAGCCGCCTCTCCTCTCTTCCACCTAGGCCCACTAAGGCCCATTATGTTGCCGGGGGGTTCCGGTAACCTCCCGGTACTCCAGTAAAATCCCGATTTCACCTGGAACACTTCCGATATCCAAACATAGGATTCCAATATATCAATCTTCATGTCTCGACCATTTCGAGACTCCTCGTCATGTCCGTGATCACATCCGGGACTCCGAACAACCTTCGATACATCAAAACATATAAACTCATAATATAACTGTCATCGAAACGTTAAGCGTGCGGACCCTACGGGTTCGAGAACTATGTAGACATGATCGAGACACGTCTCCGGTCAATAACCAATAGCGGAACCTGGATGCTCATATTGGCTCCCACATATTCTAAGAAGATCTTTATCGGTCAGACCGCATAACAACATACGTTGTTCCCTTTGTCATCGGTATGTTACTTGCCCGAGATTCAATCGCCAGTATCTCAATACCTAGTTCAATCTCGTTACCGGCAAGTCTCTTTACTCGTTCCGTAATACATCATCTCGCAACAAACTCATTAGTTGCAATGCTTGCAAGGCTTAAGTGATGTGCATTACCGAGAGGGCCCAGAGATACCTCTCCGACAATCGGAGTGACAAATCCTAATCTCAAAATACGCCAACCCAACAAGTACCTTCGGAGACACCTGTAGAGCACCTTTATAATCACCCAGTTACGTTGTGATGTTTGGTAGCACACAAAGTGTTCCTCCGGTAAACGGGAGTTGCATAATCTCATAGTCATAGGAACATGTATAAGTCATGAAGAAAGCAATAGCAACATACTAAACGATCGAGTGCTAAGCTAACGAAATGGGTCAAGTCAATCACATCATTCTCCTAATGATGTGATCCCGTTAATCAAATGACAACTCATGTCAATGGCTAGGAAACATAACCATCTTTGATCAACGAGCTAGTCAATTAGAGGCATACTAGTGACATTCTGTTTGTCTATGTATTCACACAAGTATTATGTTTCCGGTTAATACAATTCTAGCATGAATAATAAACATTTATGATGATATAAGGAAATAAATAATAACTTTATTATTGCCTCTAGGGCATATTTCCTTCAGTCTCCCACTTGCACTAGAGTCAATAATCTAGATTACACAGTAATGATTCTTACACCCATGGAGCCTTGGTGCTGATCATGTTTTGCTCGTGGAAGAGGCTTAGTCAACGGGTCTGCAACATTCAGATCCGTATGTATCTTGCAAATTTCTATGTCTCCCACCTGGACTAAATCCCGGATGGAATTGAAGCGTCTTTTGATGTGCTTGGTTCTCTTGTGAAATCTGGATTCCTTTGCTAAGGCAATTGCACCAGTATTGTCACAAAAGATTTTCATTGGACCCGATGCACTAGGTATGACACCTAGATCGGATATGAACTCCTTCATCCAGACTCCTTCATTTGCTGCTTCCGAAGCAGCTATGTACTCCGCTTCACACGTAGATCCCGCCACGACGCTTTGTTTAGAACTGCAGCAACTGACAGCTCCACCGTTCAATGTAAACACGTATCCGGTTTGTGATTTAGAATTGTCCGGATCAGTGTCAAAGCTTGCATCGACGTAACCATTTACAATGAGCTCTTTGTCACCTCCATAAACGAGAAATATATCCTTAGTCCTTTTCAGGTATTTCAGGATGTTCTTGACCGCTGTCCAGTGATCCACTCCTGGATTACTTTGGTACCTTCCTGCTAGACTTATAGCAAGGCACACATCTGGTCTGGTACACAGCATTGCATACATGACAGAGCCTATGGCTGAAGCATAGGGAACATCTTTCATCTTCTCTCTATCTTCTGCAGTGGTCGGGCATTGAGTCTTACTCAACTTCACACCTTGTAACACAGGCAAGAACCCTTTCTTTGCTTGATCCATTTTGAACTTCTTCAAAACTTTGTCAAGGTATTTGCTTTGTGAAAGTCCAATTAAGCGTCTTGATCTATCTCTATAGATCTTGATGCCCAATATATACGCAGCTTCATCGAGGTCTTTCATTGAAAAACTCTTATTCAAGTATCCCTTTATGCTATCCAGAAATTTTATATCATTTCCAATCAGCAATATGTCATCCACATATAATATCAGAAATGCTACAGAGCTCCCACTCATTTTCTTGTAAATACAGGCTTCTCCAAAAGTCTGTACAAAACAAAATGCTTTGATCACACTATCAAAGCGTTTATTCCAACTCCGAGAGGCTTGCACCAGTCCATAAATGGATCGCTGGAGCTTGCACACTTTGTTAGCTCCCTTTGGATCGACAAAACCTTCCGGTTGCATCATATACAACTATTCTTCCATAAATCCATTCAGGAATGCAGTTTTGACATCCATTTGCCAAATTTCATAATCATAAAATGCGGCAATTGCTAACATGATTCGGACAGACTTAAGCATCGCTACGGGTGAGAAGGTCTCATCGTAGTCAATCCCTTGAACTTGTCGGAAACCTTTCGCAACAAGTCGAGCTTTATAGACAGTAACATTACCGTCAGCGTCAGTCTTCTTCTTGAAGATCCATTTATTTTCTATGGCTTGCCGATCATCGGGCAAGTCAACTAAAGTCCATACTTTGTTCTCATACATGGATCCCATCTCGGATTTCATGGCCTCAAGCCATTTTGCGGAATCTGGGCTCACCATCGCTTCTTCATAGTTCGTAGGTTCGTCATGGTCTAGTAACATAACCTCCAGAACAGGATTACCGTACCACTCTGGTGCGGATCTTACTCTGGTTGACCTACGAGGTTCAGTAACAACTTGATCTGAAGTTCCATGATCATCATCATTAACTTCCTCACTAATTGGTGCAGGCGTCACAGGAACCGGTTTCTGTGATGAACTATTTTCCAATAAGGGAGCAGGTACAGTTACCTCATCAAGTTCTACTTTCCTCCCACTCACTTCTTTCGAGAGAAACTCCTTCTCTAGAAATGATCCATTCTTATCAATGAATGTCTTGCCTTCGGATCTGTGATAGAAGGTGTACCAAACAGTCTCCTTTGGGTATCCTATGAAGACACATTTCTCCGATTTAGGTTCGAGCTTATCAGTTTGAAGCTTCTTCACATAAGCATCGCAGCCCCAAACTTTAAGAAACGGCAACTTTGGTTTCCTGCCAAACCACAGTTCATAAGGCGTCGTCTCATCGGATTTCGATGGTGCCCTATTTAACGTGAATGCAGCCGTCTCTAAAGCATAACCCCAAAACAATAGCGGTAAATCAGTAAGAGACATCATAGATCGCACCATATCTAGTAAAGTACGATTACGACGTTCGGACACACCATTACGTTGTGGTGTTCCGGGTGGCGTGAGTTGCGAAACTATTCCGCATTGTTTCAAATGTAGACCAAACTCGTAACTCAAATATTCTCCTCCACGATCTGATCGTAGAAACTTTATTTTCTTGTTACGATGATTTTCAACTTCACTCTGAAATTCTTTGAACCTTTCAAATGTTTCAGACTTATGTTTCATTAAGTAGATATACCCATATCTGCTCAAATCATCTGTGAAGGTGAGAAAATAACGATATCCGCCATGAGCCTCAATATTCATCGGACCACATACATCTGTATGTATGATTTCCAACAAATCTGTTGCTCTCTCCATAGTTCCGGAGAACGGCGTTTTAGTCATCTTGCCCATGAGGCACGGTTCGCAAGTACCAAGTGATTCATAATCAAGTGATTCCAAAAGTCCATCAGTATGGAGTTTCTTCATGCGCTTTACACCGATATGACCTCAACGGCAGTGCCACAAATAAGTTGCACTATCATTATCAACTCTGCATCTTTTGGCTTCGATATTATGAATATGTGTATCACTACTATCGAGATTCATTAAAAATAGACCACTCTTCAAGGGTGCATGACCATAAAAGATATTACTCATATAAATAGAACAACCATTATTCTCTGATTTAAATGAATAACCGTCTCGCATCAAACAAGATCCAGATATAATGTTCATGCTCAACGTTGGCACCCAATAACAATTATTTAGGTCTAATACTAATCCCGAAGTGTGCCGACGACGATCACATCGACTTTGGAACCGTTTCCCACGCGCATCGTCACCTCGTCCTTGGCCAGTGTTCGCTTAATCTGTAGTCCCTGTTTCGAGTTGCAAATATTAGCAAAAGAACCAGTATCAAATACCCAGGTGCTACTGCGAGCTCTAGTAAGGTACACATCAATAACATGTATATCACATATACCTTTGTTCACCTTGCCATCCTTCTTATCCTCCAAATACTTGGGGCAGTTCCACTTCCAGTGACCAGTCTGCTTGCAGTAGAAGCACTCAGTCTCAGGCTTAGGTCCAGACTTGGGTTTCTTCTCCTGAATAGCAACTTGCTTGCTGTTCTTATTGAAGTTCCCCTTCTTCTTCCCTTTGCCCTTTTTCTTGAAACTAGTGGTCTTATTGACCATCAACACTTGATGCTCCTTTTTGATTTCTACCTCCGCAGCCTTTAGCATTGCGAAGAGCTCGGGAATCGTCTTATCCATCCCTTGCATGTTATAGTTCATCACGAAGCTCTTGTAGCTTGGTGGCAGTGATTGAAGAATTCTATCAATGACGCTATCATCCGGAAGATTAACTCCCAGTTGAATCAAGTGATTGTTATACCCAGACATTTTGAGTATATGCTCACTGACAGAACTATTCTCTTCCATCTTGCAGCTGTAGAACTTATTGGAGACTTCATATCTCTCAATCCGGGCATTTGCTTGAAATATTAACTTCAACTCTTGGAACATCTCATATGCTCCATGACGTTCAAAACGTCGTTGAAGACCCGGTTCTAAGCCGTAAAGCATGGCACACTGAACTATCGAGTAGTCATCAGCTTTGCTCTGCCAGACGTTCATAACATCTGGTGTTGCTCCTGCAGCAGGCCTGGCACCCAGCGGTGCTTCCAGGACGTAATTCTTCTGTGCAGCAATGAGGATAATCCTCAAGTTATGGACCCAGTCCGTGTAATTGCTACCATCATCTTTCAACTTTGCTTTCTCAAGGAACGCATTAAAATTCAACGGAACAACAGCACGGGCCATCTGTCTACAATCAACATAGACAAGCAAGATACTATCAGGTACTAAGTTCATGTTAAATTTAAGTTCAATTAATCATATTACTTAAGAACTCCCACTTAGATAGACATCCCTCTAATCATCTAAGTGATCACGTGATCCAAATCAACTAAACCATAACCGATCATCACGTGAAATGGAGTAGTTTTCAATGGTGAACATCACTATGTTGATCATATCTGTTATATGATTCACGCTCGACCTTTCGGTCTCAGTGTTCCGAGGCCATATCTGCATATGCTAGGCTCGTCAAGTTTAACCTGAGTATTCTGCGTGTGCAAAACTGGCTTGCACCCGTTGTAGATGGACGTAG
The DNA here is from genome assembly GCF_018294505.1 of Triticum aestivum. NCBI lineage: Eukaryota > Viridiplantae > Streptophyta > Magnoliopsida > Poales > Poaceae > Triticum > Triticum aestivum. The sequence goes on from NC_057799.1 coordinate 440,890,940, forward strand.
AGCTTATCACACCCGATCATCACATGGTGTCTGGGCACGACGAACTTTGGCAACGGTGCATACTCAGGGAGAACACTTTTATCTTGAAATTTAGTGAGAGATCATCTTATAATGCTACCGTCAATCAAAGCAAGATAAGATGCATAAAAGATAAACATCACATGCAATCAATATAAGTGATATGATATGGCCATCATCATCTTGTGCTTGTGATCTCCATCTCCGAAGCACCGTCATGATCCCCATCGTCACCGGCGCGACACCTTGATCTCCATCGTAGCATCGTTGTCGTCTCGCCAACTATTGCTTCTACGACTATCGCTACCGCTTAGTGATAAAATAAAGCAATTACATGGCGATTGCATTGCATACAATAAAGCGACAACCATATGGCTCCTTCCAGTTGCCGATAACTCGGTTACAAAACATGATCATCTCATACAATAAAATTTAGCATCATGTCTTGACCATATCACATCACAACATGCCTTGCAAAAACAAGTTAGACGTTTTCTACTTTGTTGTTGCAAGTTTTACGTGGCTGCTACTTGGCTTAGCAAGAACCGTTCTTACCTACGCATCAAAACCACAACGATAGTTTGTCAAGTTGGTGTTGTTTTAACCTTCGCAAGGACCGGGCGTAGACATACTCGGTTCAACTAAAGTTGGAGAAACTGACACCCGCCAGCCACCTTTGTGCAAAGCACGTCGGAAGAACCAGTCTCGCGTAAGCGTACGCGTAATGTCGGTCCGGGCCGCTTCATCCAACAATACCGCCAAACCAAAGTATGACATGCTGGTAAGCAGTATGACTTATATCGCCCACAACTCACTTGTGTTCTACTCGTGCATATGACATCTACGCATAAAACCAGGCTCGGATGCCACTGTTGGGGAACGTAGTAATTTCAAAAAAATTCCACACACGCAAGATCATGGTGATGCATAGCAACGAGAGAGGAGAGTGTTGTCCACGTACCCTCGTAGACCGAAAGCGGAAGCGTTAACACAACGTGGTTGATGTAGTCGTACGTCTTCACGATCCGACTGATCAAGTACCGAACGCACGGCACCTCCGAGTTCAGCACACGTTCAGCTCGATGACGTCCCTCAAACTCCGATCTAGCCGAGTGTTGAGGGAGAGTTTCGTCAGCACGACGGCGTGGCGACGATGATGATGTTCTACCGACGCAGGGCTTCGCCTAAGTACCGCTACGATATTATCGAGGTGTAATATGGTGGAGGGGGGCACCGCACACGGCTAAGAGATCAATGATCAGTTGTTGTGTCTTTGGGGTGCCCCCTGCCCCTGTATATGAAGGATCAAAGGGCGAAGGTGCGGCCAGCCTTGGGGCGCGCCAGGAGGAGTCCTACTCCCACCGGGAGTAGGACTCCCCCCTTTTCCTAGTTGGATTAGGACTTGGAAGGGGGAAAGAGGAGAGGGAGAAGAAGGAAGGGGGGCGCCGCCCCCTTCTCCTTGTCCTATTCGGACTAGGGGGGAGGGGCGCGCGGCCCAGCCCTAGCCGCCTGTCCTCTCTTCCACCTAGGCCCACTAAGGCCCATTATGTTGCCGGGGGGTTCCGGTAACCTCCCGGTACTTCGGTAAAATCCCGATTTCACCCGGAACACTTCCGATATCCAAACATAGGCTTCCAATATATCAATCTTCATGTCTCGACCATTTCAAGACTCCTCGTCATGTCCGTGATCACATCCGAGACTCCGAACAACCTTCGGTACATCAAAACATATAAACTCATAATAAAACTGTCATCGAAACGTTAAGCGTGCGGACCCTACGGGTTCGAGAACTATGTAGACATGACCGAGACAGTTATATTATGAGTTCGCACCCGTAGGGTCCGCACGCTTAACGTTTTGATGACAGTTATATTATGAGTTTATATGTTTTGATGTACCGAAGGTTGTTCGGAGTCCCGGATGTGATCACGGACATGACGAGGAGTCTCGAAATGGTCGAGACATGAAGATTGATATATTGGAAGCCTATGTTTGGATATCGGAAGTGTTCCGGGTGAAATCGGGATTTTACCGGAGTACCGGGAGGTTACCGGAACCCCCCGACAACATAATGGGCCTTAGTGGGCCTAGGTGGAAGAGAGGAGAGGCGGCTAGGGCTGGGCCGCGCGCACCTCCCCCTAGTCCAAATAGGACAAGGAGAAGGGGGCGGCGCCCCCCTTCCTTCTTCTCCCTCTCCTCTTTCCCTCTTCCCAAGTCCTAATCCAACTAGGAAAAGGGGGGGAGTCCTACTCCCGGTGGGAGTAGGACTCCTCCTGGCGCGCCCCAAGGCTGGCCGCACCTTCCCCCCTTTGATCCTTTATATACGGGGGCAGGGGGGCACCCCAAAGACACAACAATTGATCATGATCTCTTAGCCGTGTGCGGTGCCCCCCTCCACCATATTACACCTCGATAATATCGTAGCAGTGCTTAGGCGAAGCCCTGCGTCGGTAGAACATCATCATCGTCACCACGCCGTCGTGCTGACGAAACTCTCCCTCAACACTCGGCTGGATCGGAGTTCGAGGGACGTCATCGAGCTGAACGTGTGCTGAACTCGGAGGTGCCGTGCGTTTGGTACTTGATCGGTCGGATCATGAAGACGTACGACTACATAAACCGCGTTGTGTTAACGCTTCCGCTTTCGGTCTACGAGGGTACGTGGACAACACTCTCCCCTTTCGTTGCTATGCATCACCATGATCTTGCGTGTGGGTAGGAATTTTTTTGAAATTACTACGTTCTCCAACAGCGGAAGCGTTAACACAACGCGGTTGATGTAGTCGTACGTCTTCACGATCCGACCGATCAAGTACCGAACACACGACACCTCCGAGTTCAGCACACGTTCAGCTCGATGACGTCCCTCGAACTCCGATCCAGCCGAGTGTTGAGGGAGAGTTTCGTCAGCACGACGGCGTGGTGACGATGATGATGTTCTACCGACGCAGGGCTTCGCCTAAGCACCGCTACGATATTATCAAGGTGTAATATGGTGGAGGGGGCACCGCACACGGCTAAGAGATCAATGATCTGTTGTTGTGTCTTTGGGGTGCCCCCTGCCCCCGTATATAAAGGATCAAAGGGGGGAAGGTGCGGCCAGCCTTGGGGCGCGCCAGGAGGAGTCCTATTCCCACCGGGAGTAGGACTCCCCCCTTTTCCTAGTTGGATTAGGACTTGGGAAGGGGGAAAGAGGAGAGGGAGAAGAAGGAAGGGGGGCGCCGCCCCCTTCTCCTTGTCCTATTCGGACTAGGGGGGAGGGGCGCGTGGCCCAGCCCTAGCCGCCTCTCCTCTCTTCCACCTAGGCCCACTAAGGCACATTATGTTGCCGGGGGGTTCCGGTAACCTCCCGGTACTCCGGTAAAATCCCGATTTCACCCGGAACACTTCCGATATCCAAACATAGGCTTCCAATATATCAATCTTCATGTCTCGACCATTTTGAGACTCCTCGTCATGTCCGTGATCACATCCGGGACTCCGAACAACCTTCGGTACATCAAAACATATAAACTCATAATATAACTGTCATCGAAACGTTAAGCGTGCGGACCCTACGGGTTCGAGAACTATGTAGACATGACCGAGACACGTCTCCGGTCAATAACCAATAGCGGAACCTGGATGCTCATATTGGCTCCCACATATTCTACGAAGATCTTTATCGGTCAGACCGCATAACAACATACGTTGTTCCCTTTGTCATCGGTATGTTACTTGCCCGAGATTCGATCGTCGGTATCTCAATACCTAGTTCAATCTCGTTACTGTCAAGTCTCTTTACTCGTTCCGTAATACATCATCTCGCAACAAACTCATTAGTTGCAATGCTTGCAAGGCTTAAGTGATGTGCATTACCGAGAGGGCCCAGAGATACCTCTCCGACAATCGGAGTGACAAATCCTAATATCGAAATACGCCAACCCAACAAGTACCTTCGGAGACACCTGTAGAGCACCTTTATAATCACCCAGTTACGTTGTGATGTTTGGTAGCACACAAAGTGTTCCTCCGGTAAACGGGAGTTGCATAATCTCATAGTCATAGGAACATGTATAAGTCATGAAGAAAGCAATAGCAACATACTAAACGATCGAGTGCTAAGCTAACGAAATGGGTCAAGTCAATCACATCATTCTCCTAATGATGTGATCCCGTTAATCAAATGACAACTCATGTCAATGGCTAGGAAACATAACCATCTTTGATCAACGAGCTAGTCAATTAGAGGCATACTAGTGACACTCTGTTTGTCTATGTATTCACACAAGTATTATGTTTCCGGTTAATACAATTCTAGCATGAATAATAAACATTTATCATGATATAAGGAAATAAATAATAACTTTATTATTGCCTCTAGGGCATATTTCCTTCACTCTCCAGGAGACTTGTTTGAGTGAATGGCATCATTAAGAAGTGTTCCCTCAAAAAACCACTCCTAGCAAACGCTCAGGAATTGACATGTTATAGCATGTATATTTTTCATGCTATTACTAAAAGTTTTACCATGTTGAAAATGATAAATTGTCATGCTAGCAAAAAGAATTTTCAAGAATTTTTCATGTCGCAACAGAGTAGATTACCATGCATACAAGAGAATCACATATGGCAAAAACAGAGCTTGCCATCCTACAATAGGAGAAAAGTCGCCACGAATGCGCATGATTTGCGATGATGCAAAGAGGAGAATTATCATGTTATAACATGGAGAATTGTCAGGATGTATAAGAGAAATTGTGACGCATATCTTGAGGAATTTGCTATGTTGCATCAGAAGAAACTGCCATGGTAGACATAGAAATTGCCATGATGTTAATATAGGGAAAAGGTTCCCTCGCGAAGGTCGTTCTCCAGGTAGCGTCAAAAGAGCGAACAATTGTGTTTTCTCCAGTCGTTACCTCCTATTGTTCCCAGTGAACGCGCATGAGATTCGTGTGCCTCAATAACGGCCCATAGAGTGTTCGCTCGAGAATTGTTCTGAGCCGACATCAGATCAATAAGATTTTCATTTATACAAATATTCCTTCGCATGTGTATACTCAATTTTATTCCTTGTAACTAACCTAGAAAAGCTTGTCACACACCACCCTCACTTCATGTAGTGTGCAACCAGCTAACTGAGAATACAACACTTGAAGGAGGCAATATCTTTTGGGTGACGCTACACGTCAGTCGGACGATAACCAGATCCCATCGACTATATGGCAACCATTGGATGGTGTGCACACTTGCCGTCCGATCTTTCCCGCGTCAGGTATGTGCTCCAGCCCATTCGCAACACGACTTGTGTTGCGATCAGAGCTTTGCAACAGGAATTGTGTTGCGCTCCATCGAACCATTTTCTATTGTTCATGTGAAAGAAATACATTTTCATTGCAACTTGGTATGTGTTTTGACCGGCTCTGCTGTTGCACCACCCTTTTGCAAGATGAGACGTGTTGCAACTGCAACATGAGCCATGTTGTAATATCGGGCCCACACACGTGTCACACGCCTCATGCTGCCCCACATCTTTTGCAACATGGGTCATGTTGCAAATCCCAGGTTGAACTCCCACATGAACACGAGCCCCCCCCCCCCCCTCCCCCGTGTTGCAACATGGGGCATATTGTAATTCCAGGCTGAGCTTTCCCTTATAATAAGTGGTCAAAGAAAATTTTCCTTTC
>NC_057799.1:440994542-441060049 GCF_018294505.1 Triticum aestivum
ATTCCTGAGCTCTTCGCGATGCTGAAATCAACGAAGGTAGAAATCAAAAAGAGCATCAAGTGTTGATGTGTTAAAACAGACCACCACTAGTTTTCAAGAAAAGGCAAAGGGATAGAAGGGAACTTCCGAAGAAGAACGGCAAGCAAGTTGTTGCTCAAGTGAAGAAGCCCAATCTGGACTAAGCCTGAGACTAACTGCTTCTACTTGCAGAAAGACTGGTCACTGGAAGCGAACTGCCCAAATATTTGGTGGATAAGAAGGATGGCAAAAGTGAAAAAGGTAATTTGATATACAGATTATTGATGTGTATTTACTAGTGTTCATAGCAACCCCTCGGTATTTGATACTGTTCAGTTGCTAAAGACTAGTAACTCGAACGGGAGTTGCATAATGAACAGAAACTAGTTAAGGGGCAGTGACGATGTGTATTGGAAGTGGTTCCAGAGATTGATATGATCATCATCGCACACTCCCTATACTTCGGGATTAGTGTTTGAACCATAAATAAGTGTTATTTGGTGTTTGCGTTGAGCATGAATATGATTTGATCATGTTTATTGCAATACGGTTATTCATTTAAGTTAGAGAATAATTGTTGTTCTGTTTACATGAATAAAACCTTATATGGTTACACACCCAATGAAATGGTTCATTGGATCTCGATCATAGTGATACACATATTCATAATATTGAAGCCAAAATATGCAAAGTTAATAATGATAGTGCAACTTATTTGTGGCACTGCCGTTTAGGTCATATTGGTGTAAAGCGCATGAAGAAACTCCATGCTGATGGGCTTTGGAATCACTTGATTATGAATCACTTGATGCTTGCGAACCATGCCTTATGGGCAAGACGACTAAGACTAAAGTTATTATTTATTTCCTTATATCATGATAAATGTTTATTATTCATGCTAGAATTGTATTAACCGGAAACATGATACATGTGTGAATACATAGACAAACAGAGTGTCACTAGTATGCCTCTACTTGGCTAGCTCGTTAATCAAAGATGGTTATGTTTCCTAACCATGGAAAAAGAGTTGTTATTTGATTAACGGGATCACATCATTAGGAGAATGATGTGATTGACTTGACCCATTCCGTTAGCTTAGCACTCGATCGTTTAGTATGTTGCTACTGCTTTCTTCATGACTTATACATGTTCATATGACTATGAGATTATGCAACTCCCGTTTACCGGAGGAACACTTTGTGTGCTACCAAATGTCACAACATAACTGGGTGATTATAAAGGTGCTCTACAGGTGCTTCCAAAGGTACTTGTTGGTTTGGCGTATTTCGAGATTAGGATTTGTCACTCCGATTGTCGGAGAGGTATCTCTGGGCCCTCTCGGTAATGCACATCATTATAAGCCTTGCAAGCATTGTAACTAATGAGTTAGTTGCGGGATGATGTATTACGGAACGAGTAAAGAGACTTGCCGGTAACGAGATTGAACTAGGTATTGAGATACAGACGATCGAATCTCGGGCAAGTAACATACGATGACAAAGGGAATAACGTATGTTGTTATGCGGTCTGACCGATAAGATCTTCCGTAGAATATGTGGGAGCCAATATGAGCATCTAGGTTCCGCTATTGGTTATTGACCGGAGACGTGTCTCGGTCATGTCTACATAGTTCTCGAACCCCGTAGGGTCCGCGCGCTTAAAGTTCGATGACGGTTATATTATGAGTTTATGTGTTTTGATGTACCGAAGGTAGTTCGGAGTCCCGGATGAGATCGGGGACATGACGAGGAGTCTCGAAATGGCCGAGACGTAAAGATCGATATATTGGACGACTATATTCGGACTTCGGAAAGGTTCCGAGTGATTCGGATATTTATCGGAGTACCGCAGAATTACGGGAATTCGCCGGGGAGAAGTATTGGGCCTTATTGGCCCATACGAGAATAGAGGAGAGAGGCCAAAAGGAAGGAGGCGCGCACCCCCCTCTGGTCCGAATTGACAAGGGGTGCAGCCCCCTTTTCCTTCTCCCTCTCCCCCTCTTTCCTTCTCTCCTACTCCAACAAGGAAAGGAGGAGGGAGTAGGACTCCCCCCTTGGCGCGCCCTCCTCCTTGGCCGGCCGCCTCCCCCTTGCTCCTTTATATACGGGGGCAGGGGGGCACCCCATAGACACAACAATTGATCGTTTGATCTTTTAGCCGTATGCGGTGCCCCCCTCCACCATAGTCCAGCTTGATAATACTGTAGCGGTGCTTAGGCGAAGCCCTGCGTCGGTAGAACATCATCATCGTCACCACGCCGTCATGCTGACGAAACTCTCCCTCAACACTCGGCTGGATCGGAGTTCGAGGGACGTCATCGGGCTGAACGTGTGTTGAACTCGGAGGTGTCGTGCGTTCGGTACTTGGTCGGTCGGATCGTGAAGACGTACGACTACATCAACCGCGTTGTGCTAACGCTTCAGCTTTCGGTCTACGAGGGTATGTGGACAACACTCTCCCCTCTCGTTGCTATGCATCACCATGATCTTGCATGTGCATAGGAAAGTTTTTGAAATTACTACGTTCCCCAACAGGGGGCACCCCAAAGGCACAACAGTTGTTTCTTAGCCGTGTGCGGTGCCCCCTTCCACAGTTTACCACCTCGGTCATATTGTCGTAGTGCTTAGGCGAAGCCCTGCGCGGATCACATCACCACCACCGTCGCCACGCCGTCGTGCTGACGGAACTCTCCCTCGACCCTCTACTGGATCAAGGTCTCGAGGGACGTCATCTTGCTGAACGTGTGCTGAACACGGAGGTGTCGTACGTTCGGTACTTGGATCGGATGGATCGTGAAGACGTTCGACTACATCAACCGCGTTACTAAACGCTTCCGCTTTCGGTCTACGAGGGTACATGGACACACTCTCCCCGTCTTGTTGCTATGCATCTCCTAGATAGATCTTGCGTGATCGTAGGAATTTTTTTGAAATTGCATTTATGTTCCCCAACAGTGGCATCCGAGCCAGGTCTATGCGTAGATGATATATGCACGAGTAGAACACAAAGAGTTGTGGGCGATAATAGTCATACTGCTTACCACCAACGTCTTACTTTGATTCGGCAGTATTGTTGGATGAAGCGGCCCAGATCGACATTACATGACCGTGTTCATGAGACTGGTTCTACCGACGTGCTTCGCACACAGGTGGCTGGCGGGTATCTGTTTCTCCAACTTTAGTTGAATCGAGTTTGACTACGGCCGGTCCTTGTTGAAGGTTAAAAGAACACCGTTGACAAAAAATCGCTGTGGTTTTGATGCATAGGTAAGAATGGTTCTTGCTAGAAGCCCGTAGCAGCCATGTAAAACTTGCAACAACAAAGTAGAGGACGTCTAACTTGTTTTTGCAGGGCATGTTGTGATGTGATATGGTCAAGACGTGATGAGATATAAATTGTTGTATGAGATGATCATGTTTTGTAAAAGTTGTCGGCAACTGGCAGGAGCCTTATGGTTGTCGCTTTATTGTATGAAATGCAATCGCCATGTAATTGCTTTACTTTATCACTAAGCGGTAGCGATAGTTGTAGAAGCAATAGTTGGCGAGACGACAACGATGCTACGATGGAGATCAAGGTGTCAAGCCGGTGATAATGGAGATGATGACGGTGCTTTGGAGATGGAGATCAAAGGCACAAGATGATGATGGCCATATCATGTCACATATTTTGATTGCATGTGATGTTTATCGTTTAAGCATCTTATTTTGCTTAGTAGGCGATAGCATTATAAGATGATCTCTCACGAAATTTCAAGGTATAAGTGTTCTCCCTGAGTATGCACCGTTGCTACAGTTCTTCGTGCCGAGACACCACGTGATGATCGGGTGTGATAAGTTGTATGTTCACATACAACGGGTACAAGCCAGTTTTGCACGCGCAGAATACTCGGGGTTAAACATGACGAGCCTAGCATATGCAGATATGGCCTCGAAATACTGAGACCGAAAGGTCGAACGTGAATCATATAGTAGATATGATCAACATAGTGATGTTCACCATTGAAAACTACTCCATCTCACATGATGATCGAACATGGTTTAGTCGATATGGATCACGTGAACATTTAGATGACTAGAGGGATGTCTATCTAAGTGGGAGTTCTTAAGTAATATGATTAATTGAACTTAATTTTATCATGAACTTAGTCCTGATAGTATTTGCATATCTATGTTGTAGATCAATAGCTCGCGTATAGCTCCCCTGTTTTATTTTTGATATGTTCCTAGAGAAAACTAAGTTGAAAGATGATAGTAGCAACGATGTGGACTGGGTCCGTGATCTGAGGATTATCCTCATTGCTGCATAGAAGAATTATGTCCTTGATGCACCGCTAGGTGACAGACCTATTGCAGGAGCAGATGCAGACGTTATGAATGTTTGACAAGCTCGGTATGATGACTACTTGATAGTTTAGTGCACCATGCTTTACGGCTTAGAACCGGGACTTTAAAAACGTTTTGAATGCCACGGAGCATATAAGATGTTCCAAGAGCTGAATTGGTATTTCAGACTCATGCCCGAGTTGAGAGGTATGAGACCTCTGACAAGTACTTTGCCTACAAGATGGAGGAGAATAGCTCAACCAGTGAGCATGTGCTCAGAATGTCTGAGTACTACAATCACTTGAATCAAGTGGGAGTTAATCTTCCAGATAAGATAGTGATTGACAGAGTTCTCTAGTCACTATCACCAAGTTACTAGAACTTCGTGATGAACTATAATATGCAAGGGATGATGAAAACGATTCCCAAGCTCTTCGCGATGCTGAAATCAGCGAAGGTAGAAATAAAAAATAACATCAAGTGTTGATGGTTAACAAGACCACTGGTTTCAAGAAAAAGGGAAGGAAAAGAAAGGGAACTTCAAAAATGGCAAGCAAGTTGTCACTCACGTGAAGAAGCCCAAAGCTAGACCCAAGCCTAAAACCGAGTCATTCTACTGCAAAGGAAATGGTCACTGGAAGCGGAACTGCCACAAATAATTGGCGGATAAGAAGGATGGCAAAGTGAACAAAGGTATATTTGATATACATGTTATTGATGTGTACTTTACTAGTGTTCATAGTAGCCCCTCGGTATTTGATACCGGTTCAAGTTGCAAAGATTTGTAATTCGAAAGAGGAGTTGCAAAATGAACATATACTAGTTGAGGGCGAGGTGACGATGTGTGTTGGAAGTGATTCCAAGGTTGATAAGATCACCATCGCACACTCCCTTTACTTTCGGGATTAGTGTTGAACCTAAAATAAATGTTATTTGGTGTTTGCGTTGAGCATGAATATGATTGGATCATGTTTATTGCGATACGGTTATTCATTTAAGTCAGAGAATAAATGTTGTTTCTGTTTACATGAATAAAACCTTCTATGGTCTTACATCCAATGTAAATGGTTTACTGAATCTCGATCGCAGTGATACACATAATATTGATGCCAAAAAGATGCAAAGTTGATAATGATAGTGCAACATATTTGTGGCACTGCCGTTTAGGTCATATTGTTGTAAATCGCATGAAGAAACTCCATGCAGATGGATTTTTGGAATCACTTGGTTATGAATCATTTGATACTTCCGAACCACGCCTCATGGGCAAGATGACTGAAACTCCGTTCTCCGGAACAATGGAGCAAGCCAATGACTTACTGGAAATATTACTTACCGATGTATGCGGTCCAATGAGTGTTGAGGCTCGCGGCGGGTATCGTTATTTTCTGACCTTCATAGATGATTTGAGCAGATATGGGTATATCTACTTAATTAAACACAAGTCTGAAACATTTGAAAAGTTCAAAGAATTTCAGAGTGAAGTGGAGAATCATCGTAATAAGGAAATAAAGTTTCTACGATTTGATCGCGGAGGCGAATATTTGAGTTACGAGTTTGGCCTTCATCTAAAACAATCCAATAAGTTTCACAACTTACGCCACCTGGAACACCACAGCGTAATGGTGTGGCCGAACGTCGTAACCGTACTTTATTAGATATGGTGCGATCTATGATGTCTCTTACCGATTTACCACTATCGTTTTGGGGTTATGCATTAGAGACAGCTACATTCATGTTAAATAGGGCACCATCTAAATCCGTTGATACGACACCGTATGAACTATGGTTTGGCAAGAAACCTAAGCTGCCCTTTCTTAAAGTTTGGGGCTGCGATGCTTATGTGAAAAAGCTTCAACCTGATAAGCTCGAACCCAAATCGGAAAAATGTGTCTTCATAGGATACCCAAAGGAATCTGTTGGGTACACCTTCTATCACAGATCCGAAGGCAAGATCTTTGTTGCTAAGAATGGATCCTTTCTAGGGAAGGAGTTTCTCTTGAAAGAAGTGAGTGGGAGGAAAGTAGAACTTGATGAGGTAGTTGTACCGTCTCTCGAATTGGAAAGTAGTTCATCACAGAAATCAGTTCCAGTGATGTTGACACCAATTAGTGAGGAAGCTAATGATGATGATCATGAAACTTCAGATCAAGTTACTACTAAACCTCGTACGTCAACCAGAGTATGATCCGCCCCAGAGTGGTATGGTAATCATGTTCTGGAAGTCATGTTACTAGACCATGACGAACCTATATATGAACTATGAGGAAGCGATGATGAGCCCAGATTCTGCGAAATGGCTTGAGGCCATGAAATCTGAGATGGGATCCATGTATGAGAACAAAGTGTGGACTTTGGTTGGCTTGCCCGATGATCGGCAAGCCATAGAGAATAAATGGATCTTCAAGAAGAAGACTGACGCTGACGGTAATGTTACTGTCTACAAAGCTCGACTTGTTGCAAAAGGTTTTCGACAAGTTCAAGGTGTTGACTACAATGAGATTTTCTCACTCGTATCGATGCTTAAGTCTGTCCGAATCATGTTAGCAATTGCCGCATTTTATGAAATCTGGCAAATGGATGTCAAAACTGCATTCCTTAATGGATTTACTAAAGAAGAGTTGTATATGATGCAACCAGAAGGTTTTGTCGATCCTAAAGGTGCTAACAAAGTGTGCAAGCTCCAGCGATCCATTTATGGACTGGTGCAAGCATATCAGAGTTGGAATATACGCTTTGATGAGTTGATCAAAGCATATAGTTTTATACAGACTTGCGGTGAAGCATGTATCTACAAGAAAGTGAGTGGGAGAACTACAACCTTTCTGATAAGTATATGTGAATGACATATTGTTGATTGGAATGATGTAGAATTTTCTGGAAAGCATAAAGGAGTGTTTGAATGGAGTTTTTTCAAAGAAAGACCTTGGTGAAGCTACTTACATATTGGGCATCAAGATCTATGAAGATAGATCGAGACGCTTGATAAGACTTTCGATGAGTACATACCTTGATAAGATTTTGAAGGAGTTCAAAATGGATCAGTCAAAGAAGGAGTTCTTGCCTGAGTTATAAGGTATGAAGTTGAGTAAGACTCAAAACCCGACCACGGCAGAGATAGAGAGAGAATGAAAGTCATTCCCTATGCCTCAGCCATAGGTTCTATAAAGTATGCCTATGCTGTGTACTAGACTATTGTGTACCTTGCCATGAGTTTGGCAAAGGGGTACAATAGTGATCCAGGAATAGATCACTGGACAACGGTCAAAATTATCCTTAGAGGACTAAGGAAATACTTTTCGGTTATGGAGGTGATAAAGGGTTCATCGTAAAGAGTTAAGTCGATGCAAGCTTTAACACCGATCTGGATGACTCTGAGTCTCAATCTGGATACATATTGAAAGTGGGAGCAATTAGCTTAGAGTAGCTCCATGCAGAGCATTGTAGACATAGAAATTTGCAAAATACATACGGATCTGTATGTGGCAGACCCGTTGACTAAACCTCTCTCACGAGCAAAACATGATCACACTTTAGTTCTCTTTGGGTGTTAATCACATGGCGATCTCAACTAGATTGTTGACTCTAGTAAACCCTTTGGGTGTTGGTCACATGGCGATGTGAACTATGGGTGTTAATCACATGGTGATGTGAACTATTGGTGTTGAATCACATAGCGATGTGAATTAGATTATTGACTCTAGAGCAAGTGGGAGACTGAAGGAAATATGCCCTAGAGGCAATAATAAGTTGTTATTTATATCTCCTTATATCATGATAAATGTTTATTTTTCATGCTAGAATTGTATTAACCGGAAACTTAGTACATGTGTGAATACATAGACAAAACAAAGTGTCCCTAGTACGCCTCTACTTGACTAGCTCGTAAATCAAAGATGGTTATGTTTCCTGACCATAGACATGTGTTGTCATTTGATGAACGGGATCACATCATTAGAGAATGATGTGATGGACAAGACCCATCCATTAGCTTAGCATTATGATTGTTTAGTTTTATTGCTATTGCTTTCTTCATGACTTATACATATTCCTCTGACTACGAGATTATGCAACTCCCGAATACCGGAGGAACACCTTGTGTGCTATCAAACGTCACAACGTAACTGGGCGATTATAAAGATGGTCTACAGGTGTCTCCGATGGTGTTTGCTGAGTTGGCATAGATCGAGATTAGGATTTGTCACTCCGTGTATCGGAGAGGTATCTCTCGGCCCTCTCGGTAATGCACATCACTATAAGCCTTGCAAGCACTATGACTAATGAGTTACTTACGGGATGATGCATTACGGAACGAGTAAAGAGATTTGCCGGCAACGAGATTGAACTAGATATGATGATACCGACGATTGAATCTCGGGCAAGTAACATACCGATGACAAAGGGAATGACGTATGTTGTTATGCGGTTTGACTGATAAAGATCTTCATAGAATATGTAGGAGCCAATATGAGCATCCAGGTTCCGCTATTGGTTATTGACCAGAGATGTGTCTCAGTCATGTTTACATAGTTCTCGAACCCGTAGGGTCCGCACGCTTAACGTTCGATGACGATTTGTATTATGAGTTTATGTGTTTTGGTGACCGAAGTTTGTCCGGAGTCCCGGATGATATCACGGACATGACGAGAAGTCTCGAAATGGTCGAGAGGTAAAGATTGATATATTGGAAGGTAGTATTTGGACATCGGAATGGTTCCGAGTGATTCTGGTATTTTTCCGGAGTACCGAGGGGTTACCGGAACCCCCCGGGTTAGTATTGGGCCAACATGGGCCTAAGGGAGAGAGAGGGAAGCCCGGGAGGGGTGGCCGCACGCCCCCTCCTTGGGAGTCCGAATAGGACAAGGAGGAGGGGGCGGCGCCCCCCTTCCCTTTCCCTCTCCCTCTCTTCCTCTTCCCTCTGGTGGAAGAAAGGAAAAGGGGGTGGGGGCGAATCCTACTTGGACTAGGAGTCTAAGTAGGACTCCCCATGGCGCGCCCCTATTGGCCGCCGGCCTCTCTTCCCCCTCCTTTATATACATGGACAGGGGGCACCCCAAAGGCACAACATTTGTTTCTTAGCCGTGTGCGGTGCCCCCTTCCACGGTTTACCACCTCGGTCATCTTGTCGTAGTGCTTAGGCGAAGCCCTGCGTGGATCACATCACCAACACCGTCGCCACGCCGTCGTGCTGACGGAACTCTCCCTCGACCCTCTACTGGATCAAGAGCTCGAGGGACGTCATCGTGCTGAACGTGTGCTGAACACGGAGGTGCCGTACGTTCGGTACTTGGATCGGTTGGATCGTGAAGACGTTCGACTACATCAACCGCGTTACTAAACGCTTCTGCTTTCGGTCTACGAGGGTACGTGGATACACTCTCCCCTAGGGATGAAAATAGCACGGAAATGGACGGAACTGGGTGCTACCATATTTGTTTTCATATTTTTTTGCAGAAGAGGAAACGAATACGGAAACCCCGGAAACAAATACTACCGGAAACAGACACGAAGCGAATACAGAGCGGACACGGAAACAAAACTGTGTATTGACCGGAACTTAAAACCCCCTTGAATCATAGAGAAATACAGACAAAAAACAAACAAATTTATGGAATTGTTAACATGGCTACACAATAATATGGTTGTGTTGGCAACATAGGGTAGTATTGTAGTAGTACATGACAATTCCGTATAGGGTATAGTTGAGTACATGTGTGGTAGTAAATGTTGGTTCTCAAATGATCCATTCTGCTCATTCTACTCGTTGTGCCATTGTGTATTGTTTGATAGTTGGGCCACAAAGTAGCCATAGACCTATAGTAGGGGAAATCCATATTTAAGAAAAAAGAAAGTTCCGTTTCCATGTCTGTTCCACCAGAAAACACCGTTACGTTTTGTTTCCGTTTCCGCATAAAAAATTGCATTTCCATTTCCATTTTGCAAATTTCCGTTTTCGTTTTCATATTTCTCTCCGTTTCCATTTTTCCTCCGGAAAAGCGGAAACTTTCCACTCCATTTTTGTCCCTCCCCGTCTCGTTGCTATGCATCTCCTAGATAGATCTTGCGTGATCGTAAGAATTTTTTTGAAATTGGATGCTACGTTCCCCAACACATAACTCTACAACTCAAGTATAGATAAGGCTCAAAAGAGCGATACATAACATGATATTACAAACATGGGTCTCATGACCCAACATACAAAGTCATACAAGCAACGAAAGCATAAATTCGCCTAAGTACAGACAACTGAAAAGAAAAAAGGCTGGAAGCCTGACTATCTAAAAGACCCTCTGTCGTGGAATTGTCACGGCAGATGTCCTAGTGTGAGGACTTAGTCGTGAGGCCAACGCATCTATGTGGTAGCTTGAGAGGGGTTGATCGGAATCGAGAGACGCAACACAAGACAAGGGTTTAGACAGCTTCGGGCCCCGGGAAACATCATCCGGTAATAACCCTACATGCTGTTTGTGGTTAGGTCTCATTATCATCACGAGGGAGTCGCCGTAAACCGGCTCTTTGTGTCTAGCCCTAGAGATTGTTTCTTCTTAATTGTCCCCTCTTTGGGGTGCCCTGCCCCTCCTTATATAAGTTGAAGGGGCGGGTTACATGACTAGTCCTAGCAGGATTAGGATTACTCAATTACAAGTGGAGTCCTAGTCTTGCTTCCTTTGTAAGGGAATAATCCTTACGCTTTCCTCTTAAGCCGGCCCACCATAACATGAGCCGGCCTTCTGGGCCTTGGGCCTAGTCTTCTATCTGACCCGCCGTCGGGGCCATCCATGAGTCGTCTGGTTCATGAGTTGTCTGACCAATGAGCCGCCAGACCCGTGAGTCGCTAGTCCTCCGCCGGGTCATCTGTGAAATGCCAAGTCCGGCCGGGTCATACTTCTGGCCGGGTCATACCGCGGGGTATATCCCCGACATTAGCCCCCGGTTTAATTTGGATTTATCCATGTTAAACTGATCCTGCAACATAAACACAAGAACAAATTTGACAGGTTGTACTCCGGGTTAAATATTCTTGTAAGCTGGCACCTGATCATCCTTAAGTCCTTGACATTTTCTCCTGGAATATCCGGGTCAATAGGCCAGCTTCATAATCCATTTGCTGACATTGGCTCTTGTAAAGAAATATTATAAGAAATAATACATTTGAGTCGGCCTTCAATGCTCTGATTTGACAAAATATTGGTCTTGAAATATTCAACTGATATTCAGCCAGCTTAAAGATGTAGATCTTGCCGATTTATGATTGATGTCGGGTCATGTAATTGTTGCTGATACCGGGTTAATCTTATGATGACGCCGGGTCATAAACTTTGCAGATTTCTCCAATAATAATATAATACCTGATTTGCTCAAAACTGAGAATTTGAAGTTATTCCTCCCTTATATGCATATCACCTGTAGCCCCCAAGTGTCGGGTTGTCATGCTTGCAGCAACTTGGGACTTGTAATTGCCTTATGCTCATAAAAATTTCAACCAGTGTAGCCCCCAAGGGCCGGGTCATTATGCAATAATGAGCATGGACTTTGTAAATATGATCATGTAAACTTGAGCAGCAACGTGTAGCCCCCAAGGGCCGGCTCGGTAAGATATTACTAAGCTGGGACTTTGTATATGATTCATTGATAATAACATCATATGATGTAATCTCCACCATGGGGCTTGAACCCACGTCCACAAGGTTAAGAGTTTTGTACTCTACCAACTGAGTAGTGGATCTTTCAATATAATGGAGTAAGACTTGTGTACCTTGAATTTTCACAGGAGCAATTGGTAGCCCTCGAGTGCCGACTCATTTAGAATGTGATGAGTCGTGTCTTCAATAAGTTGAGCAAAAAATGACTTTGCATTAGCCCCCAAGTGCCATGGTGCATGCTGGCAGTGACATGGGACTTGTATATTCGATGTAATCTCAATTTGAATAATGTAGCCCCCAAGTGCCGGGTCGTAAGCCTGCAGCGACTCGGGACTATTCCTTCCATTGTAGAATAAACCATATCCATTGATAAAATAATAGTCATTGCGCCAAAGCGACTTTGAATACCTTATTTGTTGACAAGTAAATCCGGAGTTTAAATACCGGGCGGCTCTTGACCGATGGCGATTTAATACACCTCCATTGTAAGCCAGAATTTTTATAACCTGGCGGCTTATAGCCTTTGAGAAAATCCAGGACGGATAATCATTTTGACGCATTAATTTAATGATGAGCTTGGACTTAAGCATTTATATAAGTCATAGTTCTGCAAATCCTGCAGAGTTTAAACAACATATGCCGTGGCGACTTAACGTCAAAAGCCAGGGCCGGCTTAAACAGAATCATGTATAAACAATATCATACATGTGATATTGAATCGTACTGCCGGCTTATGATACCTGTGCAGTAAGGGTGATAACCCAATCTTTAGAAGCCAAACTTCCAAATGTATGATGCTTGTTGTCTGTTGGCGACTTATCGTCCAAAACCAAGCTGAGTTAAATTTAAACCACACTTATACTTGGATCCGAATCAAAAAAGTCTCAAGACAAAGTCAAAGATTGTGTTCAAAATCTGAAGGTAAACAAGAAGAAAATCAAGGCTTCTGATTCGAGTACGATCAGTAAACCGTTCCAAAGGGGTTAAGCTAGGATTCGAATACGATCATGTAGGCCCCAGTGGCTTTGGCATTGCGCCGATCAAAAGGGTACCGACAGCTATGTTCTCTTCGGTTCGAATACGACCTATGTTTGAACAGGAAGCCCCCTAATGGCCTTGAGAGTTTTTTAACGACGCTGATTTGAATACGATCAACGTCAGACCCAAAGGGGTTGAGCTTATGATTCGAATACGATCAAGAAGCCCCCTAGTGAGCTTGGCATTGTGCCGATCAAGAGAGTACCGACAGCTATACTCTCTTTGGTTCGAATACGACCTATGTTTGAACAGGAAGCCCCCAAGTGAGCATATAAGTTTTGGCATTGCGCGGATCAAGAGGTACTGACAGTTATGCTCGATGAGCAGGAAGCCCCCAAGTGACCATAATAAGATAAGCCGTAAAGCAGGATACCCATGTTTGAACCGCGCATCATGGCAGCAAGCTCTTTTTGGCACCCTTTAATCTTTCTGAGAACTCGAACTTGCGAGAGATTAATTCTTTTTGAACCAGAACTTTAAACCGGATTTGTAAGCTTCAAAACTTTGTGAGAGATAAGTTTACCTTGAACCGGATTTGAGAGCTTCAAAGCTTTGTGGTAAATAAATTTCCCTTGAACCGGTTTTTAAACCGGATATTAAGAGCTTCAGTGCTTTGTGGGAGAGAGATGTCTCTTGAACCGGATTTTAAACCGGAATCCTTCTTTTTAAGCCGGAAATTTTTCTGACGGCCCTTTAAATTTTTCACCAATATAATGGTAGCCTCCCGAACCGGGTTATCTTCCCTCCAATGACCCGGAGTTCTTGAATCCACTAACACCGGCCAATTTCGCCGAGTCATGTCATTGTAGCCCCCGAGTCTTAAGACGACTCCAGGAGTTGTCTTGAGATTCTCCATATTTGACCGTGATATAAACCGGTCTGAGTCATTCAACATCTCAGTGATATAACTTGTCCTGCACTGGAGAACTTGCAAGCCAGAGTAATTGCTCTTTTAAAGAAAGCAATACAAAATATACTGGATGGATCTCACCTGACATAACAGGCCAGAATTTATCCGCCGCAGAGTTGATGATCAGTTGACCACCACGATGAAGCGACACGGTGAACCGTGCGAACGGGCAAGTTAGCCGCATTATGTTGATATACACCAAACAGCGGAGGCAGACGGAAAAAATAACCGCAACATTAGAGGCAGTATGGGCACGGGCGAGTCGCTACCGCTCTTGCAGTGACCAAATGTCCTACATAAATAATATCATAACCCGGAGTAATTGTTCTCAAAAGGAAAAAAGTTGATGCATGCTATTTAAAATAGTCTGGACAGATATCACCTGATGTATTTATGATTCTCAGCGGTGTCCGTTAGTCAACCCGGCACGTTGAACAGGCCGGACCGCAGGGCATACAGTAAAACGACCGCAGCATCAGAGACGACACAGACAGATGAGTCGGCCGCAGTGTTGTAAGCCGGCTCGGGCGGGAGAGTCGGCCGCGACGGTGTAAGCCGGTGCGGACGCGTGAACCGCCACGAGGGCAGATGAGCGAGTCGTCCGTGGCGTTGTAAGGCGGCGCGGATGGGTGAGTCGGCCACAGCATTGTAAGCCGGTGCGGGAATCCGTTGAGTAAGGACGACCACCTGTGCCGATTGATGTTGGCACGCCTCCATCTCCGCGGTATAATGCCACTTTGTAATGAATAATTCTCCTGCATATAAAAAATACCATAGAGCAAAGTAGTTGTGCTCAGAGTAATTAAAGTATACTAAGAAAATGAATAGAAGAAATAACACCTGATTTATTTTTTGGACGCATGTACACGGACGCTGATGATAAAAGCATAGCAAATGTCTGATGTGACCCTAGCACCGTGGCCTTATAAAAAGGGCATTTGACCACCGCTTGGGTTTGATCTCAAAAGCTTTTAACCGCTGCCTTTTAGCTATTTCAATAAAAAGCTTGGCGGGTTCCCAGTAGCAGAAACTGCGGCGGTAACAGGCGGCTCAGATGCCGGGCAGAGCAGCGCAGGATGGCTGCAGCAACAGAAAGCGTGCGGGCGGTTCGTGGTGGTCGGCGGCTCGATCCATGGCTGCAACCATGCAGCAGTAGTAGGAGTCCGAGCTCTGTGCCACGACTGCATCCGTCTCCGGGTCGTGGTGGATTTGGAAAACCCACGCCCATGTATCCTGATTTTCTTTAATAATGATTGCCCTTTGAACGCCTCTAGGATTGGTGTTGACAGGCTTGATGTACATAAATACTACTTGATGCATGTAGAGTGCGTTGCTGCCATCGCCACTGAATAATGTTGTTCCTTAGACAATCAGTGTAGCAAAACTGGAAATATGAGTCACCTTTCCGAGCGCAGCAATTTGTAGACAGAATCGATCCAGTATCTGCACCATCATGAATGTACTTTAATGCGTGGCCGCAGTTGCGTGTACTATAACTTGCAAAAGCTAACTATTTAGTCATAAGACTAGCCACAGTGGGAGTAACTTCAGCAGTAACATCAAGTTCAACTCAGCAAATTTGCTTATGTGGCAATGAGTTAATGAGGAGAGAGGGAGTTGTAGTAACTTAGCTAGTTACTGTAACATCACATGTTCCAATACAATATGAGTCTATAACATAATAAATGAAGCTTTGCATGTTACAATACTTATGTTACTATCCACTATGAAGGTAGTAACATAGTCTAGGGATATGTGTATGTTACTAGCATATGTTACTCTCCGTTGTGGCTAGTCTAAAATTTGCATCAGAGGTGCACATTTAGTCCTGAACCAATCAGAAGCTGCCAACTGGACGACACCGTCAACTTCGCGTGTTTTGCAAATAACCCCTTGCCATTTGTCGAAATCAACCCGCAGGACACCTCATGGCCATGGAAAATATCACCTGAATTCAATGTGCGGCGTGGCCGTGTTGTGCTTGGGCACGACGGACGGGAGAGACGACATCGCTCGCTCGGTAGTGCCCCCTGCAGAGAGAGCGCGACAGCACGTACGTGAACGTAGTATGTACGTGTCACCATCACCATGCCTGTTGCAAGGCTGCAGCAAAGACTGTTCATTGATCTGCATATGCATATTACGCGTACTCCGATTGATTAATTACACGATGGTTGGCCGGTCTTGTTTCAAACCATGATCGCCTTGTGTCCAGAACGATGATTAAACTAAGGCGCCTACGTGTACGACCCTCTCCAAACTTTACACTGTTGATTATTCGGTATATACTAGTAGCGCCTAAAGCGTGCTTCGCCGCGCCGCTCTTCGCTCGCGTGATTAACTCTTATATATCTATATATAGTAGATTATTAAAATCGAATGTTTTGTTTGAATTTTATCTGTCTTGGCTGGTGTTTTAATTATATTTTAATATTTTAACATTCGTATATTATGTCACGAGCCAGCCCACAAAGCTCTCGCTCACTCATCTTGCCTCCTTGCTCTTCTCGTCCACTTAGCATTTTTTCCCACTCCCACCATTGCTAGCTCAAAAAAGTGGCTCCTTTTTTCTTTAAAAGAAATAGTTTAATTAAAACCACTCGCCCCACTGCTATCTCAAAAAAAGTGGCTCTTTTTTATTTGAAAAAGTAGTATAACTAAAAATGTTCAAGGATTTTAATTTTTTTATTAATTTAAAACTCATGAATTTTAGAAAACATCCATAAATCTAAAATATTGAAATAAAATTGATCGTGAACTTTTCAGTTTCTACAAATTTAATAAATATTAATGAATCTAGAAAAGTATGTTTCAAAAATATTTGCATCTTAATATTCTCAAATTTTAACAAACACTCATGAATTAAATGCGAAAAAAGAGAGAATAAAACCAAACAACACACAACCTTACATGTGGGGCTTTCAGCAACCCCACAGTCCCCAAAGCACCACAACGTTTCAAATAATGGAAGCTCAATATCTCTACTATAGATCTAGCCGTCACGCGCAAAAAAAAATATCTATCCCGGCCGATATTCAAGTGAAAGGCCGCGAGAGGCACAGTCTCGTTTCTTTTAGATACAGGAGCGGGTGGTGGAATCAATCGGGAAAGGGAAATGCAAAGGGATGGGTAACAGACTCATAGCAAACGTCCACGTAGTTTACGCAGCGGGCCATCTAGCAGTAGACAACGGTGACAAATGGCTACATCGGTTTTGCTTGCCTATAAAAAAAAGCTACGTCGGTTGTGATTGATTTTCCCCCCTCACAAACGTGTTTTAGTTATGGAAAAACCGGTCAAGCTGTCCCAGGGCTTCCATCCCTGGGAGCTAAGTAACTGTATATGACTGTATCGATGACTGTTAACCGGGCAATTATTGCATAGTTAGTACTCCCTCCGGTTCTTTTTAGTTTGCATATAAATTTTGGCCGAAGTCAAAGTATCTCTACTTTAACCAAATTTATAGAAAAAAGTATCAACATTCACAATATCAAATCAATATTATTAGATTCGTTGTGAAATGTACTTTCATAATATATACCGTATATATTTGGTATTGTAGATATCAATATTTTTAATATAAATTTGGTCAAGCTTCGTAAAGTTTGACTTGACACACCGGAGGGAGTAGTACCATCGGCTGCAGGTGGAGCAGAAGTACTACTACTTGTAGCCACACTGGTAGCAGTAGTAGGAGTACTTAATTAGTTGGGGGAATTTAGAGACTTTTGCTGCTACCACTACTACACCATATGCACTTTGCCTGCTACTAACACCGGCTCATGTCATCAGTCAGTCGATGATCGAGTCTAACTCTTCACGGCAGGGAGTAAATTCAAATAAAAAATAAAGTATTACTACCACATTCTACATGGTGACAAGAAACTAGTAGCTAGACTCAGGTGATATTTCCTTCCACGCCAACGAGGTGTCCTGCGGGTTGATTTCGACAAATGGCAAGGGGTTATTTGCAAAACATGCGACGTTGACCGTCTGGTCCAGTTGGCGGCTTTTGATTGGTCCAGGACTAAATGTGCACATCTGATGCAAGTTTAGGACCAAATAGTTACCTTTTGCAAGTTGTAGGACCAAACCATCACATGCAAGACAAGTTGTAGGACATGCGGTGCTATTACCTCTAAAGCGGACAATAGCAATGGCTAGCCAAATTGTACAGGGACTCGGTCCCCTTCCTTTCCCCTTTTTTTCTCTCCGCCTGCCACCCAATGAGTCTACAGGGCTGCAGCTTTTGCTCTTTGCGTGGAGTTTGATCTGACGGGAACAGAGGCAACAGTTTGCATCAGGCACATCTGTCCCAATATACGCGGTTGTGCTGCGTCCGGCGTCCTTGATTTTATTTTTTTCTTCACGCGCCGCTGTTTGGTCCTCTAATCCGTTTCGATCCTGATTAAGAAAAAATACTTAGGTTGACGCGTTCCAATCATAGCGTATGGCGTGCTTTCCGTTGAATAGTTGGCTTGTAGGAGATTTCCTGTTGCGGCATATGGAGTAGCCACGAAAAAAATCCTTCCGAGATTGATCTTAGCTTAGATTGGCGCAAGTCGCCGTCGAAACAACTCGTCGCCTCCATCGGCTAGATCGCTGCTGATGCGATGAGTCGCCGACGTTTGATGTTTTTGTTGACCTTTCAATCTCGATTGATAACTTCCTAGTTGACGTAGATCCTTCTGTGACGGCTCTTTTTCATCTGGACAACGCGAGCTCGAACCTTGGGAGAAATCCCTTCAAGAACTCATCACCACCGTGCGCAGGCCCTACGGTGGGCGCCAACTGTCGTGGAATTGTCACGGCAGATGTCCTAGTGTGAGGACTTGGTCGTGAGGCCAACGCATCTATGTGGTAGCTTGAGAGGGGTTGATCGAAATCAAGAGACGCAACACAAGACAAGGGTTTAGACAGCTTCGGGCCCCGGGAAACATCATCTGGTAATAACCCTACATGTTGTTCGTGGTTAGGTTTATCATAACGAGGGAGTCGCCGTAAACCGGCTCTTTGTGTCTAGCCCTAGAGATTGTTTCTTCTTAATTGTCCCCTCTTTGGATGCCCCGCCCCTCCTTATATAAGTTGAAGGGGCGGGTTACATGACTAATCCTAGTAGAATTAGGATTACTCAATTACAAGTGGAGTCCTAGTCTTGCTTCCATTGTAAGGGAATATTCCTTACGCTTTCCTCTTAAGCCGGCCCACCATAACATGAGCCGGCCTTCTGGGCCTTGGGCCTAGTCTTCTATCTGACCCGCCGTCGGGGCCATCCATGAGTCGTCTGGTTCATGAGTTGTCTGACCAATGAGCCGCCAGACCCGTGAGTCGCTAGTCCTTCGCTGGGTCATCGGTGAAATGCCAAGTCCGGCCGGGTCATACCGTGGGGTATATCCCCGACATTTTCGTCCCTCCCCGTCTCGTTGCTATGCATCTCCTAGATAGATCTTGCGCGATCGTAAGAATTTTTTTGAAATTGCATGCTACGTTCCCCAACACATAACTCTACAACTCAAGTATAGATAAGGCTCAAAAGAGCGATACATAACATGATATTACAAACATGGGTCTCATGACCCAACATACAAAGTCATACAAGCAACGAAAGCATAAATTCGCCTAAGTACAGACATCTGAAAAGAAAAAAGGCTGGAAGCCTGACTATCTAAAAGACCCTCCATAAGAACCAGACCTTTGTCTGGGATTCCCAAGCTACTCGGTCAACGTCGAACTCAACGTGGAACTACTAGTGAGACTGAAGTCTCCTCTGCAAAAATATAAATTAAGCAACAGTGAGTACAAAGGCACTCAGCAAGACTTACATAAGAACTATCTACTTAGAGCAACTCCAGCTGTTGGCCCCCAGGGGGCTCGAAAAATCACCGCCTGGGGGCAACCCGACGCTAAAATCGGCTTGGGGCCGATCGGGCTCCAGCCGCCGGCCCCAGGGTCGCCCCCAGAAGGCTTTTTAAATAGTTTTTGAATAGAAATTCGGCAAACGGGCATAAACTTCGACGACTCAAACAGGTTTTACATAGCATACTTAAAATTACTTAAAAAAACAAAGGCCGTGACTACAGGAAGAACTCGCTGAACTCGGCGAAGTCGCTGTTGTCGTCGTTGTCGTCCTTCTCCTCCTTCACGCGCCTGCCCTTGCTGGACCCCTGCCCGGAGTCGCCCTGGCAGACCAATGGCGGTGCGTCGTCGTCGCTATCTTAGAGAATGACGACGCCACCCTCATCGCGGCCACGGCGACGAGCGGCGATCTCCTCTACGGCGCGGCGCTGGCGCTCCAGCTCCAGCCGCGCCCAGTCCTCCCGCGCCCACTTCATGGCCGTCGCGCCGTCAAACCCCGCCTTCGTCTTGACGGCGGCGAGCCTCGGCTCCATCTTCGGCTTGACGAAGCGGGGAGGAGCCGAGGAGGATGCGTGCCCGCCCTCGTTGATGACGATGCCGGCGCTGCGGGTGCGCCGGCCGAGCAGCGTCTCCGCAGACTCGGCCTTGACGCTGTAGAGCACCGGCGAGCCGGAGGAGTGGGAGGAGGAGGAAGAGGAGTCGGTTGTCCTCGGCATCCATTGGCCACCGCTCCGGCGGGGGAGGGGGGGCGGCAGGGTACGTGTACGGCGGCTCGTTGCCGCCCTCGAGGTGCTCGAGGACGGCGTGGAGCGTGCGGCCGGGGGTGCCCCACCACGGGCGGCGTCCGTCGCTGTTCCTGGTCCCCCGCACCCCTTTGTGTTGTTGGTGGAAGCCAGCCGCGCCGCCTGCCGGCGCTCGAAGTAGGCCGCCCACGCCTGGTGGTTGCCAGCGGCGTACTCCGGGCGCCCCCACTGCTCCTCCTTCAGCGAGTTCCACGCACGCTGGACCTCGACGTTGAAGTAGTCGGGGCGCGTGATGTCGGGCAACGGGGGCACGGGGACGCACCCGATGCTGAGCCTCCATCTCCTCGGCGCGCGCATGTCGAGAGGCGCCGGGATGCTTGCTTCATGCAGGAGGTGGGCTTCCCACTCGTGCAGCGAGTGGTGGCTGAAGCCATTGGCCGCTGCCCCGCTGCCAGGAAACCTCTCGCCCATCGTCTGCAGCGATGGAAAGAGGGCGGAAAGAGTTCGTTGGCGGCGACTATGCATGGGGAGAGAGGGGGGCTGCGGGCGGGTGCGTCTCCGGCGAGGGAGGTGCTGCTTATATAGCAGCCGGGGGTTGGGGGCGGCGTTGCGTGTACGCGTGGCGGGAGGGGGCGCGTGCCGCCCCGGGCCGCCCGCGAGGAACCAATGGAAGGCTGACCGGTGGCAGCCTTGGCATTGATTCCCTGCAGGAAACAAGGTGTTGTGAGGACGACGTGGCGTGGGTCGCTGACTCGGTGGGCCCGCCGTTCGTTTGCACGAAAACCGATTGCTCCAGCGCCCCCGGACGCCCCCAGCACGCCGGGTTTGACCTGGTTCCGCCAGCGCCAGTTTCGGGCTAAATCGGCGAAAAATGAGCTCCTGGGGGCACGACTGGGCCGGTTTTTGGGCGCCAGCGCCAAAAAAGGGCCCTTGGGGGCGCGGTTGGGGGCGCAGTTGGAGATGCTCTTATGCATCAGGTATCAATGAAGGGGATTGTGGGGTTTACTGCAGCAAGCCAGCTTTGACTCTTGGCTAACCTGGACTATGAATACCAGTAATTTCTTTGAGGTAAGAGAGCATACACGAGTCCACTAGTGACCACAACAAAACACCACCATGGATCCTCTCCCATCTCCCTACGAGAAGGCCATCCATAGCACTCACACTTATCTTGCACATTTTAGAGTATCCACTTCAAGTTGTCTATGAACTATATAAGTCTTCAAGTACTCCATATTCGAGGATGCGGCTATTCGAATAGATCATTAACCCTACAGGGGTGTACTTCTTCACACACGCACTCACCACTTACCACCATATACACGTCATGTATCTCGGCAACTTTCAAGTGGAGGCCTAGCGAGGGTGTCGGCCACAACCTGATTAACCATGCAAGACTCCAGTCCAAGTTTATCGCCTATTTGAGGTTGTATCCGCAAAGGAAGTCCGGCCGAAGTTTCTATCACGACCCCAAATGATGTGAGTAGGTTTCCCAAGTCCACCTCGATGGATGATACTACGTTTGGTACACCGTGCCACGTGCCTAGCCATCCCAAGTCCACCTCGTCAGGTAGTACTGTGCTTGGTATGGCCAATAGCACATCTTACAAACACCAGAAACTAGTTGCAACTCCTGGACAGAGATCAGGGCGATTAATTAGTCGAGAGGGGTCATATTTCATGGCCCTATGTGTGGTAGTAACTGTTCTTGGATAACATACACATAACTCAGTTCTTAAGGACGGTCCCAATGAGACAACCCATCATGTACTCCTACATGGACTCTCATCGCTACCTTTACCAAAACACGTTCACACACTTAATTCTCAACAGTAGGACATGATCACAACCATTCCAATTCATCCCAGATGAATCAGACCCGACACAACTCTAAGCATAGCAAGCATGGCATGGATGAAGTCACAACATGGCTCAAGCAACTCCTAATCATGCTAGGAAGGTTTAACTATTTACTATGACAATAAAAGGTCATGCAGAGGAATGGGTTCAACTACGGAAACATGTAACAGTTGAAACATTGTTGTCCTAATGCAGTAAAAGTGAGCATGAGCGGGAGAGTGGGACTGTATTAGAATGTTCAAGGGGGGTTGCTTGCCTGGCACTTCTGAAGATAGTACTGCTCTTTATCAGTGTCAACGATCACTACGTCAAAAACGTCTTCTACCAAGAAGGAACAAACACCAACAAACAAAGGAACAACATTCAATTCATGGCAATGATGCACATCCAAATGAATGATATGACACGTTGCTACCTCTTGAGCACTGCGTTGGTTTTCCCTTGAAGAGGAAAGGGTGATGCAGTAAAGTAGCGTAAGTATTTCCCTCAGTTTTTGAAAACCAAGGTATCAATCCAGTAGGAGACCACGCTCAAGTCCCATGCACCTACACAAACAAATAAGAACCTTGCAACCAACGCGCTAAAGGGGTTGTCAATCCCTTCACGGCCACTTGCAAAAGTGAGATCTGATAAAGATGATAAAATAATATTTTTGGCATTTTTATGATAAAGAGTGAAAGTAAAGAAAGCAAAATAAACGGTAATAGAAATAACGATAGATTAATATAATAGAGAATAGACCTGGGGGCCATAGGTTTAGTGGCTTCTCTCAAAAGCATAAGTATTATGGTGGGTAAACAAATTACTGTCGAGCAATTGATAGAACTGAGCATAGTTATGAGAATATCTAGGTATGATCATGTATATAGGCATCATGTCCGCGACAAGTAGACCGACTCCTGCCTGCATCTACTACTATTACTCCACACATCGACCGTTATCCAGCATACATCTAGAGTATTAAGTTCATAAGAACAAAGTAACGCTTTAAGCAAGATGACATAATGTAGAAGGATAAACTCAAGCAATATGATATAAACCCCATCTTTTTATCCTCGATGGCAACAATACAATATGTGTCGTTTCCCCTACTGTCACTGGGATCGAGCACCGCAAGATTGAACCCAAAGCTAAGCACTTCTCCAATTGCAAGAAAGATCAATCTAGTAGGCCAAACCAAACTGATAATTCGAAGAGACTTGCAAAGATAACCAATCATACATAAAAGAATTCAGAGGGGATTCAAATATTGTTCATAGATAATCTTGATCATAAACCCACAATTCATCGGATCTCGACAAACACATCGCAAAAGAAGATTACATCAAATAGATCTGCAAGAGAATTGAGGAGAACTTTGTATTGAGATCCAAAGAGAGAGAAGAAGCCATCTAGCTAATAACTATGGACCCGAAGGTCTGAGGTAAACTACTCACACATCATCGGAGAGGCTATGGTGTTGATGTAGAAGCCCTCCGTGATCAATGCCCCCTCTGGTGGAGCGCCGGAAAAGGCCCCAAGATGGGATCTCACGGGTACAGAAGGTTGCGGTGGTGGAAATAGGGTTTTGGCTCCCCCTCTGATGTTTTCGGGGTACGTAGGTATATATAGGGGGAAGAAGTAGGTCGGTGGAGCCACGAGGGGCCCACGAGGGTGGAGGGCGCGTCCAGGGGGGGTAGGCGCGCCCCCTGCCTCGTGGCCTCCTCGTTGATTGCTTGACGTCCACTCCAAGTCTTTTGGATCACGTTTGTTCAGAAAATCACGTTCCCGAAGGTTTCATTCCGTTTGGACTCCGTTTGATATTCCTTTCCTTCGAAACACCGAAATAGGCAAAAAACAACAATTTGGGCTGGGCCTCCGGTTAATACGTTCGTCCCAAAAATAATATAAAAGTGTATAATAAAGCCAATTGAATATCCAAAACAGATAATATAATAGCATGGAACAATCAAAAATTATAGATACGTTAGAGACGTATCAAGCATCCCCAAGCTTAATTCCTGCTCATCCTCGAGTAGGTAAATGATAGAAACAGAATTTTCGATGTGGAATGCTACTTAGCATAATTTTCAATGTAATTCTTGTTATTGTGGCATGAATATTTAGATCCGAAAGATTCAAGATAAAATTTTAATGTTGACATAAAAACAATAATACTTCAAACATGCTAACCGAGCAATTACGTCTTATCAAAATAACATAGCCAAAGAAAGCTTATCCCTACAAAATCATATAGTTAGGCCATGCTTCAACTTCGTCACACAAAACGTTCTCATCATGCATAATCCCGATGACAAGCCGAGCAATTGGTTCATACTTTTTAACGCGCTTCAGCCTTTTCAACCCTTACGCAATACATGAGCGCAAGCCATGGATATAGCTCCATGGGTGTAATAAAGTATAATGATGGGGGTTATGTGAGAAGACAAAAAGGTAGAAAGTCTCACATCGACACGACTAATCAATAGGCTATGGAGATGCCCATCAATTGATGTCAATGTGAGGAGTAGGGATTGCCATGCAACGGATGCACTAGAGCTATAAATATATGAAAGATCAACAAAAGAAACTAAGTGGGTGTGCATCCAACTTGCTTGCTCACGAAGACCTAGGGCATTTTGAGGAAGCCCGTCATTGGAATATACAAGCCAAGTTCTATAATGAAAAATTCCCACTAGTATATGGAAGTGACAACATAGGAGACTCTCTATCATGAAGATCACGGTGCTACTTTGAAGCACAAGTGCGGAAAAAGGATAGTAACATTGTCCCTTCTCTCTTTTTCTCTCATTTTTTTTCTTTTTTTTTCTTTTTGGGCCTTTTTTTTTCTTTGGCCTCTTATTTTTCTTTTTTTATTTAGTCCGGAATCTCATCCTGACTTTTGGGGGAATCATAGTCTCCATCATCCTTTCCTCACATGGGACAATGCTCTAATAATGATGATCATCACACTTTTATTACTTACAACTCAATACTTAGAACAAAATATGACTCTATGTGAATGCCTCCGGCGGTGTACCAGGATATGCAATAAATCAAGAGTGACATGTATAAAAAATTATGAATGGTGGCTTTGCCACAAATACAATGTCAACTACATGATCATGCAAAGCAATATGACAATGATGAAGCGTGTCATAATAAACGAAATGGTGGAAAGTTGCATGGCAATATATCTCGGAATGGCTATGGAAATGCCATCATAGGTAGGTATGGTGGCTGTTTTGAGGAAGATATAAGGAGGTTTATGTGTGATAGAGCGTATCATATCACGGGGTTTGGATGCACCGGCGAAGTTTGCACCAACTCTCAAGGTGAGAAAGGGCAATGCACGGTACCGTAGAGGCTAGAAAATTGTGGAAGGGTGAGAGTGCGTATAATCCATGGGCTCACATTAGTCATAAAGAACTCATATACTTATTGCAAAAGTTCATTAGCCCTCGAAGCAAAGTACTACTACGCATGCCCTTAGAGGGATAGATTGGTAGGAAAATACCATCGCTCGTCCCCGACCGCCACTCATAAGGAAACCAATAAAAGAACACCTTATGCGTCAAATTTGTAACACAACTTTTACCATACGTGCATGCTACGGGACTTGCCAACCTTAACACAAGTATTTCTCAATTTCACAATTACTCAACTAGCACCCTTTAATATTACCACCTTTATATCTCAAAACACTTATCAAGTATCAAACTTCTCACGATATTCAATGAACTCAATATGGAAGTTTTTATTATAGTCATCTTGGATGCCTATCATATTAGGACTAATTTCACATTTAAAGAAAATTACCATGCTGTTTAAGACTCTCAAAATAATATAAGTGAAGCATGAGAGATCAATAATTTCTATAAAATAAAACCACCACCGTGCTCTAAAAGATATAAGTGAAGCACTAGAGCAGAAACTATATAGCTCAAAAGATATAAGTGAAGCACATAGAGTATTCTAATAAATTCGGAATCATGTGTGTCTCTCTCAAAAGGTGTGTACAGAAAGGATGATTGTGGTAAACTAAAAAGCAAAGACTCAAATCATACAAGACGCTCCAAGCAAAACACATATCATGTGGTGAATAAAAATATAGCCCCAAGTAAAGTTACCGATAGTCGAAGACGAAAGAGGGGATGCCTTCCGGGGCATCCTCAAGCTTAAGCTTTTGGTTGTCCTTGAATTTTACCTTGGGGTGCCTTGGGCATCCCCAATCTTAGGCTCTTGCCAATCCTTGTTCCATAAGCCATCAAATCTTTACCCAAAACTTGAAAACTTCACAACACAAAACTCAACAGAAAATCTCATGAGCTCCGTTAGCGAAATAAAACAAACCACCACTTTAAGGTACTGTATTGAACTAATTCTTTATTTATATATGTGTTAAACCTACTGTATTCCAACTTCTCTATGGTTTATAAACTCTTTTACTAGCCATAGATTTATCAAAATAAGCAAACAACACACGAAAAGCAGAATCTGTCAAAAACAGAACAGTCTGTAGTAATCTGTATCTAACGCAAACTTCTAGAACTCATAAAAACCTACCAAAATAGGACGACCTAGATAATTTGTTTATTGATCTACTGCAATTAGAATCAGTATTTTATCACGTTCTCGTGATTTTTAACAATTGTTTTCGTGAACAAGAAGTTTCTGGAATTTTCAGCAAGATCAAATAACTATCATCCAAGAAGATCCTGTAGGTTTAACTTGGCACAAACACTAATTAAAACATAAAAACACATCTAACCAGAGGCTAGATGAAATATTTATTACTAAACATAACCAAAAAGCAAGAAACTAAAATAAAATTGGGTTGCCTCCCAACAAGCGCTATCGTTTAACGCCCCTAGCTAGGCATAAAAGCGAGGATAGATCTAGGTATTGCCATCTTTGGTATTTATCTTTTTAGTGGAGTTATGCTCGAATCCGGGAGGTTCCTTACGTTTCCCTTCATACTCGGAGATTCTTAGATCTAGAGCATCCAATCGTTTGTTGCAAAGTGTAATCAGGGTATTCATGCGATTAAGGTTTCCTCCAACATTTTTAAGAAGTTCAAGGGACTTTTGCAATTCGCATAGTTTTTCTAAGATTTGGGTTCCCTCTTGAGTAAGAGTTGGTCCTTTTTGTGGGGGAAGTATTCCTACTATCCTCTCTATAATTTCATAAGCAAAACTAGGATCAGTTTCAATAAAATTCCCTTTGGCGGCAAAATCAAGGAGTTGTCTATGGGAAATGGTTAGCCCAACATAAAAATTGCGAAGTAAGACCTTGAAATATCCCTCTATAGTGCAACCACGATAGGATTCTATCATCCTATACCAAGCATCTTTTAGATTTTCTCCTTGTTTTTGTTTGAAGTGAAGAACTTTGAACTCGGGAGACAAAGGAGTAGATAAACGACTAGCCATAACGACGAAGCAAGCAAAAAAGAGGCGAACGGAAAAGAGGGCGAATAAAACGGCAAGGATGAAGTGGGGGAGAGGAAAATGAGAGGCAAATGGCAAATAATGTAATGCGAGGGATAAGAGTTTGTGATGGTTACTTGGTATGTCTTGACTTGTGCGTAGACTCCCCGGCAACGGCACCAGAAATCCTTCTTGCTACCTCTTGAGCACTGCGTTGGTTTTCCTTTGAAGAGAAAAGGGTGATGCAGTAAAGTAGCGTAAGTATTTCCCTCAGTTTTTGAGAACCAAGGTATCAATCCAGTAGGAGACCACGCTCAAGTCCCACGCACCTACACAAATAAATAAGAACCTTGCAACCAACACGATAAAGGGGTTGTCAATCCCTTCACGGCCACTTGCAAAAGTGAGATCTGATAAAGATGATAAGATAATATTTTTGGTATTTTTTTGATAAAGAGTGAAAGCAAAGAAAGCAAAATAAACGGTAATAGAAATAACGGTAGATTAATATGATAGAGAATAGACCCGGGGGCCATAGGTTTCACTAGTGGCTTCTCTCAAAAGCATAAGTATTACGGTGGGTAAACAAATTACCTTCGAGCAATTGATAGAATTGAGCATAGTTATGAGAATATCTAGGTATGACCATATATATAGGCATCACGTTCGTGACAAGTAGACCGACTCCTGCCTGCATCTACTACTATTACTCCACACATCGACCGCTATCCAGCATGCATCTAGAGTATTAAGTTCATAAGAACAGAGTAACACTTTAAGCAAGATGACATGATGTAGAAGGATAAACTCAAGCAATATGATATAAACCCCATCTTTTTGTCCTCGATGGCAACAATACAATACGTGTCATTTCCCCTACTGTCACTGCGATCGAGCACCGCAATATTGAACCCAAAGCTAAGCACTTCTCCCATTGCAAAAAGATCAATCTAGTAGGCCAAACCAAACTGATAATTCAAAGAGACTTGCAAAGATAACCAATCATACATAAAAGAATTCAGAGGAGATTCAAATATTATTCATAGACAATCTTGATCATAAACCCACAATTTATCGGATCTCGACAAACACACCGCAAAAGAAGATTACATCGAATAGATCTCCAAGAGAATCGAGGAGAACTTTGTATTGAGATCCAAAGAGAGAGAAGAAGCCATCTAGCTAATAACTATGGACCCGAAGGTCTGAGGTAAACTACTCACACATCATCGGAGAGGCTATGGTGTTGATGTAGAAGTCCTCCGTGATCAATGCCCCCTCCGGCGGAGCACCGGAAAAGGCCCCAAGATGGGATCTCACGTGTACAGAAGGTTGCGGCAGTGGAAATAGGGTTTTGGCTCCCCCTCTGATGTTTTCGGGGTACGTAGGTATATATAGGGGGAAGAAGTAGGTCGGTGGAGCCACAAGGGGCCCATGAGGGTGGAGGGCGCGCCCAGGGGGGTAGGCGCGCCCCTGCCTCGTGGCCTCCTCGTTGATTGCTTGACGTCCACTCCAAGTCCTTTGGATCACGTTTGTTCGGAAAATCACGTTCCTGAAGGTTTCATTCCGTTTGAACTCCGTTTGATATTCCTTTCCTTCGAAACACTAAAATAGGCAAAAACAGCAATTTGGGCTGGGCCTCCGGTTAATAGGTTAGTGCCAAAAATAATATAAAAGTGTATAATAAAGCCCATTGAATATCCAAAATAGATAATATAATAGCATGGAACAATAAAAAATTATAGATACGTTGGAGACGTATCACACGTTAAGGTGCTGAATTCACCTAATGCAATAGTTAGCCAAATTAATTGAAGTGGAATTCGAACCTATATCAAATTCCAACTCCAAATCTATTATAAATTTTGCCCTAATCATGATATATCCTAAACAGTGATGTTATGTTTTTAAAAAATGCTTGAACATGTCATAAACATGGATTTTTCTGATCATTTTTCATATATAATTTATTTTCATCCGAGGTACGGTTGATTTTCTATGAATTTTTGAAGTTTAGTTAATTTTCTGGAATTTATCAAACCATTGCTAATTTACTAAAAACCAGAAAAAACATTATGCTATCAGCACTGCATCAGGAGTCAACAAAGTCAAACCTGACCAGTCGGACCCACTGGTGAGTGACACATCTAATTAGCAGTGTTAATTAGTGTTAACTCTGACCCTAACTAAAAATTAGCAAGGCCTAGGCCACATGTCAGTGACTCTAGGGGTGGTTAGCAGGATCATTGGTGGCTAATTAAACCAGATACGCCAGTCCAACCAGTGGTTACTCGCCGATGACCACATTCCGCGCCGGTGTCCCGCCAAAGAGGCTCAGGTTCCACGTACAAGGAGCGGTTTGGGGAGCGGTTAGTTGTGTTGGAAGCTAGTGTTCGGCCGCATCCAACGGCGGCGGTGGCACATGCCGGGGTGGTCTAGAACGACGGCCCCGTCGAGCTTTGTTTTTTTCGCGAATACGCACGGAGGTGTATCATTCCATTGATAGGTAGGGAGGAGATTACAGAGTTAGGGTGCCCGTTTTCCATACACAAAGACGCGACAGAGAGGAGTCCCATGAGCCTGAGAGGGGGGATTGCTCAGCCCCAAGTTTCAAGGATCACGTTACAGGAACTATCTTATCTAATCCCTTGGCTCCAGCACTAGTCCAGCGTCTTGCCTCAGCCTTGATCACATCGAGCAGGTCAGCAGTCGAAGGTCGAGCGCCATCAAAGATGATAGCATTCATGTGCTTCCAGATGGCCCAAGCAGTGATGATGGTGAGCAAGGCGAAGCCCTTGCGAAAGTGGGACGGGGCGGCGAGGGTGCTGCTTGACCACCAGCCGAAGAACTCCATCGTTCCTTTCGGTGGCATGATTGGCAGTCGACACCAAGAGAGGAAAAGCACTGGTTTGAGAAACTACACTAAAGGAAAGTACTAAGGAATAGGAAGCTGCTACTTATACTTATTATTCTTGTCCAAAGATGCCAGGCCGAGACAGAAACCCAACTAGTGAAATAGAACGGATCTTTCTAATAAACTGGGGTTCTTCTCTTCGGGCACACCGGAAGCAAAGATCAGGGGATTGCCAACTTGAATGAATGTAATCCGGCACAACAGAATGAAGAGGAATTTGTTTCATTTCAAATACTTCTTCTTATTGAAAAGAGGGAAGGAGAAAAACCGCCAGGTAATCCGCGAGAAGACGCAACCAGTCAGGATGTGTTGCAGTGTTTCATCCTCCTTAGAGCAAAGACTGCACATGGGCGAGTGTTGCAACCCACGGCGAGCCAGCCGATCAGCCGTCCAGCAGCGATTCTATGATGCGAGCCAAAGGAAGAACTTGACGTTCAGGGGTGCCCAGCTGCGCCAGATAAGCTGCCAGAAAGGCACGATGATGGATCCATAGAACAGTGCAGAGTAGCAGGAGCTAGCAGTGTAGGAGCCCTTCGAGTCCTAGCGCCAGGTCAGAGTATCCGGTGTGGTCGAGAGGGAGATGAGCTAAAGACGACGCCATAGGTCGACGTACTCGATCGTAGCGATTGGTGTGAGGGCGCCGGAGATGTCGGAGATCCAATTGCACTCAGAGAGGGCATCGTGGACAAGGCACGTACGACGGCGACCTCGCTTGACCATGGCAGTGATCGACGGGGCAATCTCAGCGATAGAGTGTCCATCAAGCCAGTGGTCGATCTAGAACCGACAGGTTCGACCATCACCGAGCGTCCAATGTGTGGAGGCCCGAAACAACTGCTGCACCTCGGGGTCAAGCGGTAGGGGAAGATGCCGCCAGGGATGGCGAGGATCAGTGGCTTGAAGCCACATCCATCGGGTGCGCAGCGCAATGCTAGCCCGGCGCAGGTCGCGCATACCCAGGCCACCATGCTCCAGAGGGCGGCAGACTTTGGCCCAACTGACGAGGCAACAGCCAGCGCGCGTGTCCTTGCATCCCTGCCAGAGGAAATCATGGATGATGCGTGTGAATTTCTTCAGGATCGGAGCCGATAAGGCAATAACAATCAGAATGTGAGTAGGCATGGCGATAAGCACGTGGCGAACCAGGGCCAGCCGCTCGCCACGGTTCAACAAGGTGGCTTTCCAAGTAGCAAGCTTGAGGAGGAGCTTGTCGACAAGGGGCATGAGGTCATTAGTCGAGGCTTTCCTCACCGAGAGTGGCAGCCCTAGATATTTGATGGGGAAGGGCACGACTGGGCATGAAAGTGCGGTGGCGATGCCAGCCGTGAGGCCGTCAGAGCAGCGGATTGGTGTCGCAGAGCATTTGGCAAAGTTGGTACGAAGGCCCGAGGCCTTGCCAAAGGTATCGAGGAGCTCGCGGATAATGCTCAGCTCAAAAGGGTCAGGGTGGCAAAACACGACCACATCATCGGCGAAGAGCAAGACGCTCGAAGCAGCATGCCTGGCGGTGAGTGTGGGTGTCAAAACCGGCAGATCTCGGGTAGGGGGTCCCAAGCTGCGTGTCTTAGGATTGATGGTAACATGGACACGAGATTTTACCCAGCTTCGAGCTCTCTCGAAGAGATAATACCCTAGATGCTGCTTTTGATTGTATTCAATGCGTATGATTGCAGAGTTGATCTACCACGAGATCATATGTTGTGGTCTAAACCCTAGAGGTATGATGAGTAATGTCATGATGACCTATCGACTAGCCTAGCCTCAATTTATATAATGTACCAGAGGCCTAGGATAACAACCGTTCTAGTCGAATACGCCGGTGGAGAGGATTCCTTGTCTTGATCACTAAGTCTTGTGGAATCTTCCTCGTGTATACATCGGCTGTCCGAACTGGCCCATGAGCAAACGGCCATGGGGGTCCTCGGCCCAATCCACCTGATCGGGAGACGACATGGTGAGCACCCCCTGGTCCAGGACACCGTCAGTAGCCCCCTGAACCGGTCTTCAAGTTGGGGACGCTCCTCGATTCTTCCGAACTGTTCTTCATCTTCGGTCATCGGTCTTGAAAACTGGTTCAACAAATCTTCTCATCTTCGATCTTGAGGATCGCCAAATTGAATCCGAAGAGTTTAGACGTCGGGTATCCGAGGAGCCCTATTAAGTTCTCGGCCTTTATCAATGCCTTGTTATTTTTATGCCACACCTCGGGTTTGAAGTTGCTCCCGTGCGGTGGTGTCCTCTTGCATCCGAGCTCCAACGCCGGACTGCATTCAAGGTATCTTTTGGAGCCGAGCACCAATGCCGACCTGTATCCGAATTCCAACGTCGGACTATATCCAAGGTGTCATAGATCACCTTGGCTTGAAAAAGTTTGAAGGAGGTTATCCGAGCTTAACGCTGAAAAGTTCTCTATGGAACGAGCCATTCGAATCCGAGCTTAATGCCGGACCGCTTCCGAGCTCCAACGCCGAGAATTGTTCTGAGCCGACATCAGATCAATAAGATTTTCATTTATACAAATATTCCTTCGCATGTGTATACTCAATTTTATTCCTTGTAACTAACCTAGAAAAGCTTGTCACACACCACCCTCACTTCATGTAGTGTGCAACCAGCTAACTGAGAATACAACACTTGAAGGAGGCAATATCTTTTGGGTGACGCTACACGTCAGTCGGACGATAACCAGATCCCATCGACTATATGGCAACCATTGGATGGTGTGCACACTTGCCGTCCGATCTTTCCCGCGTCAGGTATGTGCTCCAGCCCATTCGCAACACGACTTGTGTTGCAATCAGAGCTTTGCAACAGGAATTGTGTTGCGCTCCATCGAACCATTTTCTATTGTTCATGTGAAAGAAATACATTTTCATTGCAACTTGGTATGTGTTTTGACCGGCTCTGCTGTTGCACCACCCTTTTGCAAGATGAGACGTGTTGCAACTGCAACATGAGCCATGTTGTAATATCGGGCCCACACACGTGTCACACGCCTCATGCTGCCCCACATCTTTTGCAACATGGGTCATGTTGCAAATCCCAGGTTGAACTCCCACATGAACACGAGCCTCCCCCCCCCCCTCCCCCGTGTTGCAACATGGGGCATATTGTAATTCCAGGCTGAGCTTTCCCTTATAATAAGTGGTCAAAGAAAATTTTCCTTTCCCCATTATTTTGAACCAAAGGCATGAATAGTACCACTATAGAAAATTTCCTATTTCAAAATTTTTCTTTCGCACCAGAGGAGGTTGTAACTTGTTGTTGTTGACTTGAGTGATATATTCACGTGTGCACCCACTCCCCCAAGTGTTTCCTCAAAAAATAAACGAATAAAAGGATTTCATTCTATGCCTCTCATACATCTAAGGTTCTTGCTTGAAAATCATTATTTGTTGCTATTGAAAGTGCATGCACACTCTTATCTCTCAGTGGTGCCTGATGACACCATACATATCTCACCAAATGCCGCCTCTATTTCTTAAGTCCGGGGATATGGTTTTTGTTCATTTCCGCTTTATACACGGGGACCATTTGCTAATCATGCTAAACTTTATCAAATCTCCAAAAGGAACAATCGAAGTCTAGAAGCAAGAGCCGCACAGGCGCACAAACAATTTTATTTTCTATATATAAATAAATGGTGCAGTATACAGTAATCAACGGACGGGGACAATCGACAACTTTTTCCTTGCCGTTACCGCGCCTCCTTTTCACATAAGCCCCCTCTGAAGTCCTGAAAATTCGCACTGTCAGATACACGTACGCTCCGCGGTTGGTGGCACAGCACAGAGCACGCAGCCCCCCTGCCCAGGCCGAAAGACGGGTAGGTAGTGGACAGGTGAGGCGAAAGCGGGAGGCGGCCGAGGTGACGCCGTCGTGGGTGGGTATAAATGGCGGAGCTGCCAATCCCACCACAGTCGGCAAGGAAGGAAGGAGCCACCCCCCTCCCCATTCCTACCCACCCAGCATCTCGGCAGTAACTCTCCTCCCTCCCACGCGGCGCGCCCGCTCGCCGCGCGCGCGAATCTCGGTCGCAACTGGTCAGTGATCCATCTCCAACCCCCGGCCGCCGTCAATTCTTCTCGCTTGTCTCTCGTGGGAGAATCTCTCCTGTTTGCTTCCGCGAGTAGTTCCGAGGTTTCTCGATCGGTGGCGTGGCGCGGCTCGTCGCAGTCCGTCTTGCTCTGCTACGCTCTGCCTGCCCTGTTCTGGCAAGGATTTTCGGGAGGTTTTTGGTGGGTTGGGTCGCCGTCTTGTGCGCGCTTTTCTTCGGTTATTTCCAGATTCTCTCCGCAAACCGCGCCGTGTTTCTGTCCGTGAGATTTTTCGGCGTTGGATCTCGTACTCGTGATGCCTACCGCGGCGATGGAGATGTTCTTGTCGCTCCCAGATTTCTCTTTCTCTTTGAGGATCTCTCCCATTCAATGGCGAGAGTTGTGGTCAAGCTTAAGCCTGGTGTAACGGGGTTCCTTCGCTCTGGAGTACTACTAGTATTTAGGAACTGCACGTTTTTTCTGTTTCGGATGTTTCGCCGGGCCTTCTTTCTGCCGGAAAGCGGTTTGGTGTGTTGCGATGAATCAGAGAATGTTGTTTTGGTTTCCTGTTTCAGTTCAGTTCTGCTGCTAGAATTACTTACTGTTTTCACCGCAAGTAAGTTTTGCAAGATCAAACTCCGGACTCAACCACGGGCTTATTTTCCTTGATAGCTGTGCAAATTGGACTTGAGTTGTGTACAGTAGTTGTATGACTGATTTCAGCGTCTTTAAGGTTGCGATCGGTGTAATCCTTAATGGTACATGTTGGTTGTTGGTTTCTTAAATTTAGATGAGGTCGTCAAACACTGCTATGTTGATCTTAGATGCATAACGGTTTCAGTGTTTCTTGACTGTTGGAGAGATAAGCTGAGATCACTCTGTTATCAGAAGAGTGAGGTAGACCGAGCATTACAAATAGTTCAGGGGAAATGCGATTTTGGATCTAGCCATATGCAATTTCTGTTTCCAGCTTTTAAGGGCAACAATAGTATAAATTGGCAATGCATCGGATAAGCCAAACAAAGCGAAACATTCATACGTTCTGCTAGCTAATTTTGTCTGATATTGAATCTTCCATTTCGATGAGTGCCATGACAATTGTTAGGCTAAGTTCAGATAATCTTACCATTTAACCATATCTTCCTCACTTGGTTAGGTGTACTGTTGAAGGAAGGAAAAATCATCCTATTTGTCATGGCGGGAACTGACTCCTCGGCGTCATCGAGACAAAGCAGTTTCAACTCATTAGCAAAGGACCTAGAACTTCCTTTGGAGCAAGGGTGCCTCACCATCGTTGTACTTGGGGCTTCTGGAGATCTTGCCAAGAAGAAAACGTTCCCGGCACTCTACCACCTTTTTGAGCAGGTGATGTGACAATAACTAGCTGTTCTTATGCAATTTGCAAAACCTATTGTTAGAGGGAATGTACATTGAGTTGAGGCATTCCAGAAAAAGGAATAATTGGTATTCACTGAACACAAGTATAAGTGCAAACAGCTGTAACCATTTTTGTTCCTGGATATGAATTAAATGTTTTAGGAGTTAATCCGGACTGGTGGAAAACTATGGTTTAAGATTCTACTTATTCAACAACAACCTGTGTTAACACCATTTGCAAATACATAAACGTAGTCTTTACTTGCGTGCTATTTCTGCACAGTTTCTGTTATATAAACTGTACCTTTTAGGTCAGTTGAAATATCTATTTACTTTAATTGCTATGTGTTACAGGGGTTCTTACAATCTGGTGAAGTGCATATAGTGGGGTATGCGAGAACAAATCTTTCTGATGATGGGTTGAGAGGGCGCATCCGTGCGTAAGTTTCTGATGGCTGGAATTAATTCTATGGTTGCCTAACATAGAATTTGTGTTTGTTGTGCAAAAAACCTCCTTACTTTCCATAGTAAAACATTATTTAGAAGAAGGCTCTTGGCTCTATTGTGTCCTCGAAAAATGACTCCAGGTTTTTACATCATGCTGTTGCATTTAAACACTTCTAGCATCTTTTAAGCATACGTGCATCTGTATCTACCGTAATTTTGCATACTAGGACGGATGTCTACCAAATTAGACTTTATTCCTGTATTTAAGCACGGATACTGTTGATCTGCGATATGCTATATGAACTGAGATGGTGGTTTCTTGAAACTGACAAAGCATGTTCGTATACTCACCGAACTTCAACCATCATGTTAGCATGTCTTGACGGTTTATCTTTACAAAAAATTACAGATACCTTAAAGGAGCCTCAGAGGAACATGTTTCAGAATTCTTGCAATTGGTAAGTTGTTGTATATAACTACTCATAATTCCTTGTGCAACATGCATTTCATTGTGGTTAATATGTATTGCAGATAAAATATGTCAGTGGTTCCTATGACAGTGGAGAAGGTTTTGAAAAACTGAACAAGGAAATATCAGATTATGAGATGTCAAACAACTCAGGAAGCTCCCGTAGGCTCTTTTATTTGGCATTGCCTCCATCTGTCTACCCTTCAGTGTGCAAAATGATCCGAACATATTGCATGAGTCCAAGTAAGTTTCTTTTCTATGCTTTCTCAGAAGCTTTATCTTCATCAGGACCCTTTTCCTTTGCTTTATTTTATAGGGTAATAAATGCATACGTTTTTATTTAGCACTTCCAGCTGTGCAGTAGTAACGAGGACATGATCATCTGGTTTCTACCTGCTGTTACTTCAGCTCAGAAAAAAAAAAACAGAACTACACGCTACTGTGCTAAATTGCACTGTTACTTTTGTCAATTTGATAAACGTTAACGTTGTGTCTGTAGCTTCTCGCGCTGGATGGACTAGAGTAATTGTTGAGAAGCCCTTTGGAAGGGACCTGGACTCTGCAGAAGAATTGAGTTCCCAACTTGGGGAGCTATTCGAGGAAGATCAACTCTACAGGATTGACCACTACTTGGGAAAAGAGTTGGTCCAAAACTTGGTAATGTTTATAAATTTAATCAGATATTTCTATTTTTCTAGCATTGGGCTAATTCGTTTTGAACTAATAACATTTCACAGCTTGTGCTTCGTTTTGCGAACCGTTTGTTCTTACCACTTTGGAACCGTGACAATGTTGATAATATACAGGTATGCTTGTTTTACGTTGTCTTGTTAGCACTTAGGAGTTAGAAGTAGGTAATTTACAAAGTTACAATTGCTTACGCAAGAAATGCATAACCTGCAGTTACTGCACCATGTATGAATGTATTTTATGTGGGTTATTGCATAAGATTTTCCTGCTTATAATTTATTTTATCTTTTTGAATTGAACTGACATTCATGACCCCCACATAAACAAGAAGTTGTGCGGCAGCTACAAAGTAGGAATTTAATAATAGCTTCAGTCTGTAACGTATCCAATATTACAGATTGTATTCAGGGAGGACTTCGGAACTGATGGACGTGGAGGATATTTTGATCAATATGGGTAAGTAGAAACATCACATTTTATTAATAAGTTGTCTAATACAAAATTGTACCCTTTGTTCCATAATATGAAATCATGCCCTTATAAGCATATTGACCTCGTAAAATATCTGGTAAGCAAGGTTTACATATTTTAGATATGTCACAGGTCCTAGATTCCTAGTTGGTCCTTATTGATCAACATGTTCATTTTTGTATTTGA
The DNA here is from genome assembly GCF_018294505.1 of Triticum aestivum. Taxonomy (NCBI): domain Eukaryota; kingdom Viridiplantae; phylum Streptophyta; class Magnoliopsida; order Poales; family Poaceae; genus Triticum; species Triticum aestivum. Next base: position 441,032,935 of record NC_057799.1, read on the forward strand.
AAGTGAGAATGGTGTATTTGGCTTTATTTTAGAATTTTGTAGAGTTCAACATTGTAAGTTATTAGATTATAATTTTACAGCAACCAAATCACTCATTACTGAATTGTAGTAAAATTCAGTATGCTTATATCATCCTTAACTATTGGGATTTTACTTGCATATCTTCATTATTTAGCATAGAAGTACCTAACCTCCCTCTTGTTACTGCAGAATCATCCGTGATATCATTCAGAACCATTTGTTGCAGGTAAAAACTATAAGATTCCATACGATATTATTTCGTCATTTTATCATGGGCTTTAGTATTTTGTCTTGATTTGAGACAGATAAACACTTTATGTTATATAACTTGTATACATGTAAGGCTGCGTTTGCCATTGCTGTGGATTATGATATTCCAGCTTATCCAACTAGCTTTTTACTACTTTTGTAAACTTATCTCTAGTTCCATGGCTATTTTTTGGCAGCAGATTATTAAATATTCAGCACAGCTTCATTGTATTTAACAATGACGGGCACAGCTTTCATGCTGAATCAAATATGGCTTAACTAATAAACTAATAAACTATTGTAGAACTCTTTGTAGAGTACAAATGTTCTTAGGCATTGAACAGCCCACTAATAAATTATTGCTACCTTTTGCAGGTTTTCTGTTTGGTTGCAATGGAAAAGCCTGTATCTCTTAAGCCTGAGCACATCAGAGATGAGAAAGTCAAGGTTCTTATCTCCCTCTACCCTCCGCACGCTACTACTATAGTGCAGATCTGTTAGTTACAACAAACTAGTGTATCAGAGTACACATCTTATGTTTTTCATTCTAGTTAGTCCTAACCAAAATCAATTTCCTTTGTTAATGTCAGGTTCTGCAATCCGTGAACCCGATAAAGGACGAAGAGGTAGTCCTTGGACAATATCAGGGCTACAAGGATGACCCTACAGTGCCAGATGACTCTAATACCCCAACGTTTGCATCTATTGTACTTAGGGTACACAATGAAAGATGGGAAGGTATGTCTTTTAACCAGCATTTCTTCTTTGACTTGATATGCCTTTGTTCTGGATTATAGTATCTTCAGTTTTGGTATTAACTCCCAAATATTCATATCCAACAGGTGTTCCTTTCATTCTTAAAGCTGGTAAAGCATTAAACTCAAGAAAAGCAGAAATTCGTGTGCAGTTCAAGGATGTTCCCGGTGACATTTTTAAATGTATGTACTCCGAAGTTAATTCATGGTGCACTGAATTCTGTGTGCATACAAAGTCACTACCTAATCCAGTGTTTTCAATACTACTACAAAATATGAATGAATGCCCTTACATTATCTAGGCAGACTAGGCAGTAGAAAACTAGAAGAGCACTTCCATAAGTTTGATACCTCCACATCTGAAACAAGAAACTACTATGTGAAGTTCCACTGACAGTACACAAAATAGTCAAAACTGGTCCATGCACAGAAATCCATGAAAACACACAACTGGATAAACAACACAAGAGTGTTTGGCTGTCCACTAACATAGTATGTAATGCTTTACTTGTCTAAAGTTTAGTTACACTATATATCATATTTTGTAAGCTTGCCCTACCCTACCATGGCATGTTACTTGTAGTAGATTTGCTAGGGTGTAAGATTAAGATGACTCTTTGGCCACGTTTTAGGTTAGTGTCTTGTTGAATGCCTCTCCTGTTGATGCATTTTTGCTATCAATATTTGTGTGCTCTGTTTGTTGTTCTTTCTTTATGTCCAAGTCATAATTTGAGATCTAATGACAACTAAATTTAACATGTTGAAGGTAAGAAGCAGGGAAGAAATGAGTTTGTCATACGCCTCCAGCCATCAGAAGCCATGTACATGAAACTAACTGTAAGTCCAGCTACTTGTGTATGAGTAATGTCTCATTCTGTTTTTCTGCAGTAAAATTTTCTGACATGTTGAGCAGAACAGAGCCCCTAATATAATTTATTGATTTTAAGTGAATTCGTGCAGGTGAAGAAACCTGGATTGGAAATGGCTACTGAACAGAGTGAACTTGATCTGTCATATGGGATGCGTTACCAAGATGTCAAAATTCCAGAGGCATACGAGCGCCTCATTTTGGATACGTATGTACCATCCTTCCCTAATTTATGTTGCTTCTTGAAAGAGAAATTTGTTCAGTCCTAAAATCAGTAAATCATGCATACATACAGTTTTACATACCCATGTCCTTTATAATGGTAACTCGGACTGATGGGCATACATGTTTCCACAGAATAAGAGGAGACCAGCAACACTTTGTGCGCCGAGATGAGCTGAAGGTTTGTTTCCATTCTGTCACTGACATTGTATCTGGTTGAATGGAACTCTTCTACTTTCCGTTCTGCCACTGACGTCGTATCTGGTTGTTTCAGGCTGCCTGGCAGATCTTCACTCCCTTGTTGCACGACATCGACGCTGGCAAGCTGAAGGCTGTTTCATACAAGCCTGGCAGCCGAGGCCCCAAGGAAGCTGATGAACTGAGTGAGAAGGTTGGGTACATGCAGACCCACGGTTACATCTGGATACCACCCACCCTTGCATAGAGTGCCTCCCTCGATCCTTGTAGGTTTGTTTAGCTAGGAAGAGTGAAAGTATCACGGATAAAAATCTTACGAATTTTAGCTGTACTGCGGTTTACCTGGCGTTGTAATAACGGATCTGTTCGACGGAGTATACCTCACCACGGTGTGAAATAAAAAATGGAGTGTTTCAATCATTGTTTATAAGACGGTTAGGCAACCTAAGGCGAGCACCACCTAGTTTGGCAACAAAGTTTTTAGAAAACCATGGTAATTGTTTAATTGAAAACCAACGGTATTTTGATGTGTGGCCAAGGAATACTACAGTTTCTTTAAACCATGTTTTTTTTCTCAGTTTTACTAAAACTATCGGGTGTTTGGGTGGTGTTCTTATACTACAGTTTTGACCAGATTATAAGGCACGATGACAGATGAAACTAACTCATCAGCTAACTAAAGGAGCTACATGACCGGACTAATTAGCGTCTGCTAACAGGTCAGCACATCCGCATCTCTGTGCACGTCACCTACTGTACGAGTGCAACCCAGCTGGGGCAAAACTCTTTGTGCATGTATGTGCACCGCTTGTAATCAATCGGCTAGCTAGCCAGCCTGCTGCGTACCGATGAATCGATCTACTCCATGCTTGAGACATGTGCTACTCGCTCCAAAGTAATCGGCAACCAACGAGTCGATAAAAGTGTGCAAGATCACTACAAATAATTAGTGCTGCATTCCCATCCACCGGTGCCATCTCAAATGTATATGCCGCCCGGCAGCGTTGCAACTTGCAATCACTAGAAGGACTTGGGACACCGGTTAACAGAAGGTGGTCTTAACAGAAGGTAATCTTAACCGACTTGCCTATTAATTAGGAGATAGAATAAGAGTCGCTAACAAGATAACGAAAAGAGGCAAAATAGTAGTGATCCATGCATCTGATTTTTAAAAAAACGAGGCAAAAGACTTACCATTTTCATTGATTAAGAAGAAGAAAATCGCTCGGTTAATTGACGAAAAACCAGGCTAAAACCAATACAACACAACCCACATGACATTGGCACCACCGGCCAACCTGGCCACCGACATGGAACAGAAACCACGACGGCACATGCCAACGGATGGCCACACGCGTAAGCAACCGACAGCTCCGACTTTGACGATGAGCAACACAAGGGAAATATGCAGGGCTTGCGCCGACCGTGCCTTCCGCAAACGACCACCGAATGCCTGTAATCATCACCACCTGGACTCGCTCCAACGCAGTTCCGACTTCAAAGCAACCAGCAACCACGGAAGAGTACCTCAGACACGCCGGGAAGAACAGACTACCGAAGACCACGCCGTGACCCAAGCTCCTCTCAACGCCATCATCGTTGCCAAACAGAAACCGTCGCCCCGCCTCAGCAAACCACGCGACGAAGATGCCGCTTTCCACGACAAAGATGCCGTATCCACCAGTCTCCTAGTCGTAGCCAGCTCCAAGACGATGCCCCCAAGGAGGAGAAAGATGCGAAGACGCCACCATCGCCCGATCCAGTGGGTCTGAGGTTTCCCTCCGGATCCAAAGCCGTGGGGAGGAGGAGCACCTCCACGACGACACTTCCAAGAAAGATCACGACACCCGCGGACGCCGCCGTCGCTGGCTCCGGTGAAGACGGATCAAGGATTTCTCCCGGAGATGTGTTGACCACCTGCCACCACCGACCGCCGCCAACAAACCACAACTCCTGTCGAGGCCGACCTCACTCTCGCCACGGGATCCCACAATACACCACGACCAGACACGCACCACCCCCTAGCCGAAGCCGCCGTGCACCACCGCGGCCACCATCACCGCAACAACCAACACCACATAGCGAAAAGCAGCACCAGATCGAGGAAACAACTCGCACCCGATCCACATTTGAGCCGTGAGCGAAGCAGCAGAGCAGACGAGCAGGTCCACCGCCTGCAGCACACCTCGTGCTCCAGAGCTACAAATCCGCTACGCCCAGCTGGTTCCCGCGCCCGACACACGCCAGCCGTCGCTGCGCCCGACCCTCGATCCGCACCCCACGCGCACATCCGAAGCCGAGCGCCGCCGCACGCACGCACACCGTCCACGCTGGGAGCCCGGACCGGGGCCGCCGCCCCAGCGCCCCACCCTCTACCGCCGGACGCGGCCATCCCGCGCCAGCTTCGCGCGTCGGCCCGCACATGGCCGTGCTACGCGCCACCTCGCTCCTCCCGGTGCAGCAGAGCACCGGCGCCACCCCAAGCCGCTGCCCGCCCGGTGCGCCCCGCCGAGCAGCGCGCCTCCACAAGGCCGGCCGTCCCGCACCGCCCGAACGTCTCGTGGGGAGGGAAGAGTCCCGTCGCCGCCGACGCACGCACGGGCTTTGCCTGGCGGCGGCGAGGGAGGGGAGAGGCGAGGTGGGGGTGGCGGCGGCAGGGATCTAGGTTGCGCCGGAGCCTCTCTTGGGAGCGGCACGGGGCTCTTATGCATATGTGTTGGAAATATGCCCTAGAGGCAATAATAAAATGGTTATTATTGTATTTCCTTGTTCATGATAATTGTCTATTATTCATGCTATAATTGTATTAACTGGAAACCGTAATACATGTGTGAATACATAGACCACAACATGTCCCTAGTAAGCCTCTAGTTGACTAGCTCGTTGATCAATAGATGGTTATGGTTTCCCGACCATGGACATTGGATGTCATTGATAACGGGATCACATCATTAGGAGAATGATGTGATGGACAAGACCCAATCCTAAACATAGCACAAGATCGTGTAGTTCGTTTGCTAGAGCTTTTCTAATGCCAAGTATCATTTCCTTAGACCATGAGATTGTGCAACTCCCGGATACAGTAGGAGTGCTTTGGGTGTATCAAACGTCACAACGTAACTGGGTGACTATAAAGGTGCACTACAGGTATCTCCGAAAGTGTCTGTTGAGTTGGCACGAATCGAGACTGGGATTTGTCATTCCGTATGACGGAGAGGTATCTCTGGGCCCACTCGGTAATGCATCATCATAATGAGCTCAACGTGACTAAGGAGTTAGCCACGGGATCATGCGTTACGGAACGAGTAAAGAGACTTGCCGATAACAAGATTGAACGAGGTATGGGGATACCGACGATCGAATCTCGGGCAAGTAACATACCGATAGACAAAGGGAATTGAATACGGGATTGATTGAATCCCCGACATCGTGGTTCATCCGATGAGATCATCGTGGAACATGTGGGAGCCAACATGGGTATCCAGATCCCGCTGTTGGTTATTGGCCGGAGAACGTCTCGGTCATGTCTGCATGGTTCCCGAACCCGTAGGGTCTACACACTTAAGGTTCGGTGACGCTAGAGTTGTTATGGGAAATAGTATGTGGTTACCGAAGGTTGTTCAGAGTCCCGGATGAGATCCCGGACGTGACGAGGAACTCCGGAATGGCCCGGAGGTGAAGATCGATATATTGGACGAAGGGTATTGGAGTCCGGAATTGTTCTGGGAGTACCGGGTGACGACCAGCGTGACCAAAAGGTGTTTCGGAGGCCCCGGCAAGCGTTGGGGGGCCTTATGGGCCAAGGGGAGGGGGCACATCAGCCCACTAAGGGGCTGTGCGCCCCTCCCACCCCATCTCACGTAACATGGAGAGGTGGGGGCGCCTCCCCTAGGGCAGCCACCCCTTCCGGCTTGGGGGGCAAGTTTCCTAGGGGTGGGGGCGCCCAAACCCATCTAGGGTTTCCCCTGTGGCCGCCACCCCTCCCCCAGGGAACCCTAGGGTGCCTCCTCCACCCCCTTCCCCCTATATATAGTGAGGGAGATAGAGGGAAGCCGCCCCCTTCCCTGGCGCAGCCCCTTCCCCTCTCCAACACCTCCTCTCCTCTGTAGTGCTTAGCGAAGCTCTGCCGGAGAACCACGAGCTCCATCGCCACCATGCCGTCGTGCTGCTAGAGTTCTCCCTCAACTTCTCCTCTCCCCTTGCTGGATCAAGAAGGAGGAGATGTCCCCGGGCTGTACGTGTGTTGAACGCGGAGGCGCCGTCCGTTCGGCGCTAGATCGGATCTTCCGCGATTTGAATCGCCGCGAGTACGACTCCATCAACCGCGTTCTTGTAACGCTTCCGCTTAGCAATCTTCAAGGGTATGAAGATGCACTCCCTCTCTCTCGTTGCTAGCATCTCCTGGATTGATCTTGGTGACACGTAGGAATTTTTTTTAATTATTACTACGTTCCCCAACAATATGATCTTATCTCAACGTAGACAGAAACGTCAAGTGTGCTCTCTTCAATGACTTCTCTCACTTCTGTTTAAAAAAAAAGAGGTCCGGACCACTTTTTTAGATACTGCAAAAAACCCACAGTTTTTTTGTGTACTGCAGTTTCTAAAACTTCTGTTTTTGTTTCATCGAACACCTCAAAGTATGTAATACCAAAGTTTTTTCAAAAACCACAATATTTCCTGAAACTGCAAAAGTACTTTGTAAACAAATGCACCCTAAGCGTCTAAAACAGCATATTTCTAAGACGTATTGCTGCCAGGGTGCCTAGCCTAAACGATGCCTAAGCTTCTAAAGCAGGACGCCTTAAAAGCAATTGTTTTGATCATTGTTCACTCTAGTATGCTCTTTTTTTAATAAAGACACCCAAAGGGCACTGTCGGTGTCAAAACCGGCAGATCTCGGGTAGGGGGTCCCAAGCTGTGTGTCATGGATCGATGGGTAACAGGAGACAGGGGACACAATGTTTACCCAGGTTCGGACCCTCTTAATGGAGGTAATACCCTACTTCCTGCTTGATTGATCTTGATGAATATAGAGATTACAAGAGTTGATCTACCTCGAGATCATATGTTGTGGTCTAAAACCTAAGGGTATGATGAATAATATCATAATGATCTAGCATATCCCTATCGACTAGCCCGGCTTCGGCTTATATAATATGCCAGAGGCCTAGGATAACAAGAGTCCTAGTCGAATACGTCGGTGGAGAGGAGTCCTTGTCTTGATAACCAAGTCTTGTGGAATCTTCCTCGTGTATACATAGGCTGTCCGAACTGGCCCATGAGTAAACGACCATGGGGGTCCTCGGCCCAATCCAACTGATCGGGAGACGACGTGGTGAGTACCCCCTAGTCCAGGACACCGTCAGTAGCCCCCTAAACCGGTCTTCAAGTTGGGGACACTCCTCGGTTCTTCCGAACTGTTCTTCGTCTTCTGTCGTCGGTCTTGAAAACTGGTTCAACAAATCTTCGCATCTTCTATCTTGAGGATTGCCGAGCTAAATCTGAAGATCTCACACGTCGGGTATCCGAGGAGCCCTTTAAGTCTTCGGCCTTTATCAATGCCTTGTTATTTTTATGCCACACCTCGGGTTTGAAGTGTTTGTCGTGCGGCAGTGTCCTCTTGCATCCGAGCTCCAACGCCGGACTGCATTCGAGGTATCTTTTGCAGCCGAGCACCAATGCCGGACCACTTTCGAGCTCCAACGCCGGAATGTATCTGAGCTCCAATGCCGGACTGTATCCGAAGAGTCCTGTTACAGTCGAGCTCCAATGCCGGACTTCATCCGAGCTCCAGCGTCGGACTGTATCCGAGCTCCAACGCCGGACTATGTCCAAGGTGTCATAGATCACCTTGGTTCAAAAAAGTTGAAGGAGTTTAGCCGAGCTTAATGCCGGAAATGCCCTCTATGGAGCCAGCCACTTGCATCTGAGCTATATCCCGAAATGCTTTCGAGGTGGTTCAGCACCTCGGTCATGGGCTGATTGTTTGCGGATTTTATTTCCGATGCGTGTAAATTTATTTGCTGTCAATATGTATAACCAGTAGCCCTCAAGGTGTGTGTCGGTCTAAAACCCGAGATGCACCTGAAGGAAAACATGAAACAACTGATCCTAGTAGCCCCTGAGACTCAGGTCGATCCGCGAAATCAGCCTGAGGATCAACTCCTAGCTCGACAGCATACGTAGGAATAGAAACACAGTGTAATATATTAGAGGTAATAGTGATCGGCGGACGGGCCCCTGAGAGAGGGTCGTGGGAAGTCGCCGTGATATATTAGCTTGATGCTGGAGAAGTCCCAGATGGTACTTATTGTTGTTTGAAGACGCGCTTGTCCATAGTTCGGTCATGCCGAACACTGAGCACTTTGAATTTTCTGTATTGAATAGGCAATGCAGTAGCCCCCGAGCCACTGATCAGGTGGCAACACCCGATCAGGGGATCGATGTTCCCCTTTAATATTTATAAATAATGAGCGCGAATCCCAGTAGCCCCCGAGCCTTAATGTGGGCACGGGTGGCCGAATTAAGGATCGATATCCGTTTGACAGAAAAAATTTGTTGTGTTTAACACAAACTTCTCAAAAAGAGAATAAGATCTCTTAAAGGAGCTTAGAGCTGGTCGAAATCCGAGCTTGCCAAGGTAGGCCCCAAGGGGTTTAAAAGATGGGTTGCAGTAAATGGATTTTACTCGCAATTTTTATGTGTAATGATTCTATGTATCCAAGTACTTTATATCATTAATGCTCGGATCCGCATTGTACAAAACTTTGTTGACCGACCATCGGCTTCAACCTCCTCGGCCAGTAGCTGGGGAGTGTTTGTCCTACTTTATAAAGCCTTTACAAGGGCAAAGTTTTACATCAAACAAGGCAATCCGGCCATATGGTTTTATAAACAAAGGTATGCGGAGAGATATGCTATATTGCTATTAAATGTAAAAAACATCTTCCAAAGAAAATAGTCCCGCTATCGGTTCCTTTCTTTGGGTCGTCATGCTGATCATGATCATGAAACCTCACCTCCGATCAATGTGGGAGAAAAATATTGAGGATTTAGTTGAAAGTTCCCGAACTATGTGGTCTATAGCGAACCAAAATTTTCACTTCCGTCGTTGCCGACCAATTATATCCTTTAAGATCGCTAGCTTTCGGCTTCACCCAGTCTGAGGTACTAACTCAGATGACCCGGTAGTAACAATCACAGAGGTGCTCCCTTTACCGCCTAGCCGAACAATCGGGAACGTAGAGGTAAGCACAGGAGCCAGGCAATCCAGCTTGGCCAAAATCTTAAGTCAAATTGATGCATATTTATGGCTTTATAACGATGATTACGGAAGGCAGCCCTCGTATATTAAATACAAACACTGATGATATGTTTATTTTGACTCTGTTGCGACCGTTTATCAGTTGAAAGTGGCCCATCGTAGGCTTCCACCCCTTTGTAGATGCTACGCAGGGTGTTTCCGCAATAACAAAACAACCCTTAGCAGACGTCTCGGTGCCCGAAGGCGGTTATGTTAGCAGAAACGAGGCAATCAGATATGCGGGCTTTGTAACTTTCACTTAGTCATAGGAGCTTAAAGTTGGGAGGCCAGTCACTAGCCCCCGGTTAGTGTTCGGCGACAGTCGAGGTCAAGCCGTAAACACTTCGGCCAATGTTATGAACGGCCCCTCATTTAACACGGGGTGACCTCTATCGATCTTATAGTTTAACACAGTCATCGGATCGCTGACCAGTTTGCGCTTATTGAGACAGTCAGTTTTCAGCTTTCTCCACTGAGGTGCTTTAACCATGCGAGCTGGAAGCACAATCGCAGTGGTTCTCCCTTTGCAGACCTAGCCAAACAAAGCGGAACGTAGGAGACAAGCGCAGGAGCCGGGCAACCCAACTATTGACCGAAGACACAATTCGAAACCGATGCATATAAAGCAGTATCCGAGAATGTTTTGCCGAGGAGTCCATGGAATACCTTGGCTTTTGGTGGGTTGGGCTCTAGCCGCAACCCCTCTTTGATATTACCGAAGCTTTAAAGGTGTTTGGCATTGTACTGCGAGACCTATGCTGGAGACACACAAATAGGTTAAAAATGCCATAAGCTCGAAAAGCCAAAAAACTTACGTAAAAGCTTGACGTCCGAACTAAATCAAGTCATTTGGTGCCAATCCGAAAATTGGTCTTAAATTTTTTGTGCTTCTGTCGTGCATTAATATGACACATCCAATCTCAAGACTTCAAGCGGGCCAGCCTACGGCTGCAACCTCCTATCCCGAAGGCGGAGTACTGCTCGTTAGGCCAGTTTAGCAAAGTAAACTCGAGCGGCTTTGAGAGAGAAACTAGGCTCCCCGGCTATTGACCACACACTCGCGTTGAAAAAGGAGTGATAGGAAAAGACTTTGCAACGACTAGGAAGAAAACAATTATTATAGAATAGCTCATATAAATTTTAAGAGCCCCCAGTTAACATGGGCAAAGGGAGTTTTTTAACAAACAACACATGTGAGCACGGTCGAACCAAACACAGATAAAAAATTTGAAACTTTGAGCATGAAAGCGACTTAGCTGGTTAATGTGCTTTGTGTCGATGCACGGCCTGAGCTTACGGCAGGACGAGGTCCCAGCCCCGAAGCCGGTCCCGAGGTGGCGGAGAGAAGAGCTCGGCACTCCGAAGTGGCGACATAGCACGACCAATGTGGCGAGGTGGAACCCCTAGGCCGACCGAGGCGACGGAGCAGGCCGACAGTATGACGCCGAAGTCCCCAGTGTGGGTTAATGAAGTGATGACGAAGCCCCCGGTCCAGCCGAGGTGCCATGGTTCGTAGGTACGCCGAGGTGACAGCGCGGCCCGGTCTGAACCAATCGCCTGCACACATAAAATAGTGCAAGCCAGAAATAATAACAATAATATGCTTTAAAAAATTCTTCTACTTAATTAATTTTAAGTGAAGTAAATAATTAAATAAATATGGCCTGGATGCCGAGGTGACGGAGCAGGTCGGTAAGGTGATGTTGCAGCTGTTGGAAATATGCCCTAGAGGCAATAATAAATAGGTTATTATTATATTTCCTTGTTCATGATAATCGTTTATTATCCATGCTAGAATTGTATTGATAGGAAACTCAGATACATGTGTGGATACATAGACAACACCATGTCCCTAGTAAGCCTCTAGGAGACTAGCTCGTTGATCAATAGATGGTTACGGTTTCCTGACCATGGACATTGGATGTCATTGATAACGGGATCACATCATTAGGAGAATGATGTGATGGACAAGACCCAATCCTAAGCCTAGCACAAGATCGTGTAGTTCGTTTGCTCAGAGCTTTTCTAATGTCAAGTATCATTTCCTTAGACCATGAGATTGTGCAACTCCCGGATACCGTAGGAATGCTTTGGGTGTACCAAACGTCACAACATAACTGGGTGGCTATAAAGGTGCACTACAGGTATCTCCGAAAGTGTCTGTTGGGTTGGCACGAATCGAGACTGGGATTTGTCACTCCGTGTAAACGGAGAGGTATCTCTGGGCCCACTCGGTAGGACATCATCATAATGTGCACAATGTGACCAAGGAGTTGATCACGGGATGATGTGTTACGGAACGAGTAAAGAGACTTGCCGGTAACGGGATTGAACAAGGTATCGGGATACCGACGATCGAATCTCGGGCAAGTAACATACCGATAGACAAAGGGAATTGTATACGGGATTGATTGAATCCTCAACATCGTGGTTCATCCGATGAGATCATCGAGGAGCATGTGGGAGCCAACATGGGTATCCAGATCCCGCTGTTGGTTATTGACCGGAGAGTCGTCTCGGTCATGTCTGCCTGTCACCCGAACCCGTAGGGTCTACACACTTAAGGTTCGATGACGCTAGGGTTATAGAGATATTAGTATGCGGTAACCCGAAAGTTGTTCGGAGTCCCGGATGAGATCCGGGACGTCAAGAGGAGTTCCGGAATGGTCCGGAGGTAAAGATTTATATATGGGAAGTCTTGTTTTGGTCGCCGGAAAAGTTTCGCACTTTATCGGTATTGTACCGGGAGTGCCGAAAGGGGTCCGGGGGTCCACCAGCCCCGGGGGGCCACATGGGCTGTAGGGGGTGCGCCTTGTCCTATATGGGCCAAGGGCACCAGCCCCAAGAGGCCCATGCGCCAAGAGATAAGAAAAACGGAGAGTCCTAAAGGGGGAAGGCACCTCCGAGGTGCCTTGGGGAGGAAGGACTCCTCCCTGGCCGCACCCTTCCTTGGAGGAAGGGCCAAGGCTGCGCCCCCCTCTCCCTTGGCCCTATATATAGTGGGGGGGAGGGAGGGCAGCAATAACCAAGCCCCTGGCGCCTCCCTCTCCCTCCCGTGACACCTCTCCCTCCCGTTAGTGCTTGGCGAAGCCCTACCGGGATCCCCGCTACTTCCACCACCACGCCGTCGTGCTGCTGGATCTCCATCAACCTCTCCTCCCCCCTTGCTGGATCAAGAAGGAGGAGACGTCGCGTACGTGTGTTGAACGCGGAGGTGCCGTCCGTTCGGCGCTAGGATCATCGGTGATTTGGATCACGACGAGTACGACTCCATCAACCCCGTTCTCTTGAACGCTTCCGCTCGCGATCTACAAGGGTATGTAGATGCACTCCCCTCCTCTCTCTCGTTGTTAGATGACTCCATAGATTGATCTTGGTGATGCGTAGAAAATTTTGAATTTCTGCTACGTTCCCCAACAGTGGCATCATGAGCTAGGTCTATGCGTACTTTCTATGCACGAGTAGAACACAAAGTAGTTGTGGGCGTAGATGTTGCCAATTCTTCTTGCCGCTACTAGTCTTATCTTGTTTCGGCGGCATTGTGGGATGAAGCGGCCCGGACCGACCTTACACGTACGCTTACGTGAGACAGGTTCCACCGACTGACATGCACTAGTTGCATAAGGTGGCTAGCGGGTGTCTGTCTCTCCCACTTTAGTCGGAACGGATTCGATGAAAAGGGTCCTTATGAAGGGTAAATAGAAATTGGCATATCACGTTGTGGTTTTACGTAGGTAAGAAACGTTCTTGCTAGAAACCTATACAAGCCACGTAAAAACTTGCAACAACAATTAGAGGACGTCTAACTTGTTTTTGCAGGGTATGCTATGTGATGTGATATGGCCAGAAGATATGATGAATGATATATGTGATGTATGAGATTGATCATATTCTTGTAATAGGGATCACGACTTGCATGTCGATGAGTATGACAACCGGCAGGAGCCATAGGAGTTGTCTTTATTTTTTGTATGACCTGCGTGTCATTGAATAACGCCATGTAAATTACTTTACTTTATTGCTAAGCGCATTAGCCATAGAAGTAGAAGTAATCGTTGGCGTGACAAGTTCATGAAGACACAATGATGGAGATCATGATGATGGAGATCATGGTGTCATGCCGGTGACAAAGATGATCATGGTGCCCCGAAGATGGAGATCAAAGGAGCAAAATGATATTGGCCATATCATGTCACTATTTGATTGCATGTGATGTTTATCATGTTATGCATCTTATTTGCTTAGAACGACGGTAGTAAGTAAGATGATCCCTCACTAAAATTTCAAGAGACGTGTTCCCCCTAACTGTGCACCGTTGCGAAGGTTCGTTGTTTCGAAGCACCACGTGATGATCGGGTGTGATAGATTCTAACGTTCGAATACAACGGGTGTTGTCGAGCCTAGCATGTACAGACATGGCCTCGGAACACATGCGAAACACTTAGGTTGACTTGACGAGCCTAGCATGTACAGACATGGCCTCGGAACACAAGAGACCGAAAGGTCGAACATGAGTCGTATAGTAGATGCGATCAACATGGATATGTTCACCGATGATGACTAGTCCGTCTCATGTGATGATCGGACACGGCCTAGTTTGACTCGGATCATGTATCACTTAGATGACTAGAGGGATGTCTATCTGAGTGGGAGTTCATTAAATAATCAGATGAACTTCATTATCATGAACATAGTCAAAAGGTCTTTGCAAATTATGTCATAGCTTACGCTTTAGTTCTACTGTTTAAGATATGTTCCTAGAGAAAATTTAGTTGAAAGTTGGTAGTAGCAATTATGCGGACTGGGTCCGTAAACTGAGGATTGTCCTCATTGCTGCACAGAAGGCTTATGTCCTTAATGCACCGCTCGGTGTGCTGAACCTCAGCGTCGTCTGTAGATGTTGCGAAACATCTGACATACACGTTTTGATGACTACGTGATAGTTCAGTGCGTAATGCTAACGATTTAGAATTGTGGCACCAAAGACGTTTTTGAAACGTCGCAGAACATATGAGATGTTCCGAAGATTGAAATTGGGATTTCAGACTAGTGCCCACGTCAGGAGGTATGAGACCTCTGACAAGTTTCTTGAGCCTGCAGACTAAGGGAGAAGAGCTCAATCGTTGAGCATGTGCTCAGATTGTCTGAGTGCCACAATCACTTGAATCGAGTGGGAGTTAATCTCCCAGATGAGATAGTGATGGTTCTCCATAGTCACTGCCACCAAGCTAGTAGAGCTTCGTGATGAACTATAACATATCAGGGATAGACATGATGATCCTTGAGCAACTCGCGATGTTTGACACCGCGAAAGTAGAAATCAAGAAGGAGCATCAATTGTTGATGGTTAGTAAAACCACTAGTTTCTAGAAGGGCAAGGGCAAAAGGGATACTTCATGAAACAGCAAATCATTTGCTGCTCTAGTGAAGAATCCCAAGGTTGAACCCAAACCCGAGACTAAGTGCTTCTGTAATGAGGGGAACGGTCACTGAAGCAGGACTACCCTAGATACTTGGTAGATGAGAAGGCAGGCAAGGTCGACAGAAGTATATTGGATATACATTATATGAATGTGTACTTTACTAGTACTCCTAGCAGCACCAGGGTATTAGATACCGGTTCGGTTGCTAAGTGTTAGTAACTCGAAATAAAAGCTGCGGAATAAATGGAGACTGGCTAAAGGTGAGATGACGATGTGTGTTGGAAGTGTTTCCAAGGTTGATGTGATCAAGCATCGCATGCTCCCTCTACTATCGAGATTTGGTGTTTGCGTTGAGCATGATTGGATTATGTTTATCACAATACGGTTATTCATTTAAGGAGAATAATGGTTACTCTGTTTATTTGAATAATACCTTCAATGGTCTTGCACCTAAAATGAATCTCGATCGTAGTGATACACATGTTCGTGCCAAAAGATATAAAATAGTAATGATAGTTCCACATACTTGTGGCACTGCCATTTGAGTCATATTGGTATAGAACGCATGAAGAAGCTCCATGTAGATGGATCTTTGGACTCACTCGTTTTTGAAAAGATTGAGACATGTGAACCATGTCTATTGGTATATATGCATGAAGAAACTCCATGCAGATGGATCGTTTGGACTCACTTGATTTTGAATCACTTGAGACATGCAAATCATACCACATGGGCAAGATGACTGAAAGGCCTAGTTTTCAGTAAGATGGAACAAGAGAGCAACTTATTGGAAGTAATACATTTTGATGTATGCAGTCCAATGAGTGCTGAGGCATGCAGTGGATATCGTTATGTTCTTGCTTCACAGATGATTTGAGTAGATGCTGAGTGTATTTACTTGATGAAACACAAGTCTGAATTATTGAAAGGTTCAAGTAATTTCAGAGTGAAGCTGAAGATCGTCGTGACAAGAGGATAAAATGTCTGTGATATGATCGTAGAGATATCTGAGTTACGAGTTTGGCACACAATTAAGACATTGTGGAAAGTGTTTTACAATTAATACCGCCTGGAACACCATGGTGTGATGGTGTGTCCGAACATCATAACTGCACCCTATTGGATATGGTGCATACCATGATGTCTCTTATCGAATTACCACTATCGTTTATGGGTTAAAAGGGGCACCACGCAATTCCGTTGAGACGACACCATTGTCGTTTCTTAAAAGTTTGGGGCTGCGATGCTTATGTGAAAAGGTTTCAGGCTGATAAGCTCGAACCCAAAGCGAATAAATGCATCTTCATAGAATACCCAAAATAGTTGGGTATACCTCCTATTTCAGATCTGGAAGCAAAAGTAATTGCCTCTAGAAACGAGTCCTTTCTCGAGGAAAAGTTTCCCTCGAAAGAATTGAGTGGGAGGATGGTGGAGACTTGATAAGGTTATTGAACCGTCACTTCAACTAGTGTGTAGCAGGGCACAGGAAGTTGTTCCTGTGGCACCTACACCAATTGAAGTGGAAGCTTATGATAGTGATCATGAAACTTCGGATCAAGTCACTACCAAACCTCGTGGGATGACGAGGATGCGTACTACTTCAGAGTAATGCGTGATCCTGTCTTGGAAGTCATGTTGCTAGACAACAATGGACCTACGAGCTATGGAGAAGCGATGGTGGGCCCATATTCTGACAAATGGTTAGAAGCCATGAAATCCGAGATAAATGGATCTTTAAGAAGAAGACGGACATGGACGGTAATGTTACCGTCTATGAAGCTCGACTTGTGGAAAAGAGTAGTTTCACAAGTTCAAGGAGTTGACTACGATGAGATTTTCTCATCCGTAGCGATGCTTAAATCCGTCGGAATCAAGTTAGCATGAGCTGCATTTATGAAATCTGGCAGATGGATGTCAAAACAAGTTTCCTTACCAGTTTTCGTAAGGAAAGGTTGTATGTGATACAATCAGAAAGGTTTTGTCCATCCTAAGGATGCTAAAAGGTATGCTAGCTCCAGCAATCCTTCTAAGGACTGGAGTAAGCATCTCGGAGTTGGAATGTACGCTTTGATGAGATGATCAAAGATTTTGGGTTTATACAAAGTTTATGAGAAACTTGTATTTACAATAAAGTGAGTGGGAGCGCTACAACATTTATGATAAGTATATGTGAATGACATATTGTTGATCCGAAATGATGTAAAATTTCTGGAAAGCATAAAGGGTTGTTTGAAAGGAGTTTTTCAAAGGAAGACCTGGATAAAGCTGCTTACATATTGGGCATCAAGATCTATAGAGATAGATCAAGACACCTGATGATACTTTCAAAGAACGCACACCTTGACATGATTTTGAAAGAGTTCAAAATAGATCAGCAAAGAAGGAGTTCTTGGTTGTGTTACAAGGTGTGAGTATTGAGTAAGACTCAAGACCTGACCACAGCAGAAGAGAGAGAAAGGACGAAGGTCGTCCCCTATGCTTCAGACGTAGGCTCTACAGTATGCTATGCTGTGTACCGCACATGAAGTGTGCCTTGCCATGAGTTGGTCAAGGGGTACAATAGTGATCCGGGAATGGATCACATGACAACGGTCGAACTTATCCTTAGTATCTAGTGGACTAAGGATTTTCTCGATTATGGAGGTGAAAAGGAGTTCATCGTAAAGGGTTACGTCGATGCGAACTTTGACACTAATCCGGATGACTCTGAGTAGTAAACCGGATTCGTATAGTAGAGCAATTATTTGAAATGGCTCCAAATAGCGCGTGGTAGAATCCACAAGATGACATAGATATTCGTAAAGCACACACGGATCTGAAAGGTTCAGACCCGTTACTAATAACCTCTCTCACAAGCATAACATGATCAAACCAGAACTCATTGAGTGTTAATCACATAGTGATGTGAACTAGATTGTTGACTCTAGTAAACTCTTTGGATGTTGGTCACATGGTGATGTGACCTATGAGTGTTAATCACATGGTGATGTGGACTAGATTATTGACTCTAGTGCAAGTGGGAGACTGTTGGAAATATGCCCTAGAGGCAATAATAAATAGGTTATTATTATATTTCCTTGTTCATGATAATCGTTTATTATCCATGCTAGAATTGTATTGATAGGAAACTCAGATACATGTGTGGATACATAGACAACACCATGTCCCTAGTAAGCCTCTAGGAGACTAGCTCGTTGATCAATAGATGGTTACGGTTTCCTGACCATGGACATTGGATGTCATTGATAACGGGATCACATCATTAGGAGAATGATGTGATGGACAAGACCCAATCCTAAGCCTAGCACAAGATCGTGTAGTTCGTTTGCTCAGAGCTTTTCTAATGTCAAGTATCATTTCCTTAGACCATGAGATTGTGCAACTCCCGGATACCGTAGGAATGCTTTGGGTGTACCAAACGTCACAACGTAACTGGATGGCTATAAAGGTGCACTACAAGTATCTCCGAAAGTGTCTGTTGGGTTGGCACGAATCGAGACTGGGATTTGTCACTCCGTGTAAACGGAGAGGTATCTCTGGGCCCACTCGGTAGGACATCATCATAATGTGCACAATGTGACCAAGGAGTTGATCACGGGATGATGTGTTACGGAACGAGTAAAGAGACTTGCCGGTAACGGGATTGAACAAGGTATTGGGATACCGACGATCGAATCTCGGGCAAGTAACATACCGATAGACAAAGGGAATTGTATACGGGATTGATTGAATCCTCAACATCGTGGTTCATCCGATGAGATCATCGAGGAGCATGTGGGAGCCAACATGGGTATCCAGATCCCGCTGTTGGTTATTGACCGGAGAGTCGTCTCGGTCATGTCTGCTTGTCTCCCGAACCCGTAGGGTCTACACACTTAAGGTTCGGTGCCGCTAGGGTTATAGAGATATTAGTATGCGGTAACCTGAAAGTTGTTCGGAGTCCCGGATGAGATCCCGGACGTCACGAGGAGTTCCGGAATGGTCCGGAGGTAAAGATTTATATATGGGAAGTCTTGTTTTGGTCGCCGGAAAAGTTTCGCACTTTATCGGTATTGTACCGGGAGTGCCGAAAGGGGTCCGGGGGTCCACCAAGGGGGTCCACCAGCCCCGGGGGGGCACATGGGCTGTAAGGGGTGCGCCTTGGCCTATATGGGCCAAGGGCACCAGCCCCAAGAGGCCCATGTGCCAAGAGATAAGAAAAACGGAGAGTCCTAAAGGGGGAAGGCACCTCCGAGGTGCCTTGGGGAGGAAGGACTCCTCCCTGGCCGCACCCTTCCTTGGAGGAAGGGCCAAGGCTGCTCCCCCCCTCTCCCTTGGCCCTATATATAGTGGGGGGAGGGAGGGCAGCAATAACCAAGCCCCTGGCGCCTCCCTCTCCCTCCCGTGACACCTCTCCCTCCCGTTAGTGCTTGGCGAAGCCCTACCGGGATCCCCGCTACTTCCACCACCACGCCGTCGTGCTGCTGGATCTCCATCAATCTCTCCTCCCCCCTTGCTGGATCAAGAAGGAGGAGACGTCTCTGCTCCGTACGTGTGTTGAACGCGGAGGTGCCGTCCGTTCGGCGCTAGGATCATCGGTGATTTGGATCACGACGAGTACGACTCCATCAACCCCGTTCTCTTGAACGCTTCCGCTCGCGATCTACAAGGGTATGTAGATGCACTCCCCTCCTCTCTCTCGTTGTTAGATGACTCCATAGATTGATCTTGGTGATGCGTAGAAAATTTTGAATTTCTGCTACGTTCCCCAACAGCAGCCACCATGCCAGCCGATGTGTCGAAGCTGGTCGGCCGGTGACGCCGAGGTCACCGAAGCATGTTGATGAAGAAATGGCGGAGCCCCCGGTCCAGGCGAGGTGTCGAAGCCTCCATGTTAGCCGATGAGTCAAAGTAGGTCGGCGTGATGGACATCGGCTTGAAGAAGCAACAGTGCGGCCATGCCGATGCATGTCGTAACTCGTGACGTGATCAATGCCGGCTTGATGAAGTGACCGTGCGGCGATGCCGGTGTTGCTCCGTGTAATCCGTGGGGGGGGGCGATGTTGGTGATGATTTATCCTTCGCGATGCTGAACTCTTGTTCGGCTCGCCGAGATGACGATCCAAAGAAATTGAGCTCGGCTCAACAAAGCGACGACGTGTCTAGCGCAGGTCGGCAGCCGTGGAGCAATGTTACCAGACTGGTTTGACACCAGCGTGATGGTGATGAGTACCTTAGAGAAGGATTAAAATTTTATGGGCACGTGTTAAGAACAACGCACAGTACCCTAGAAGAAAATTCCTTTAAAAAGGTTGTATAATATCACGTTCATAAAGAAACATGAATTCGGGTCGGATCCATATTCGCGTAGAAAACAGATCAGAAAATTGGTCCAGTCATCGGAAGGTTCCCAGAGTTTGAACCGTCGGATCGAGCTGAAATTTTGAGGGGTGGTAGATATGGTAATTCCGCAGCAGATGAACGGTTGGATCTTACAAAGGACCTCCGAGATATGCTCTGGAGACCACGCCCTAATCTCATCCAGATTCCCGTCCAAATTTGACAGGGCTCCGGTATATCGTAGATTGCCGGAGATTCCTCCATCGAAACTCGACGAAATTTTGCATGGTTGTTGTAGACTTAATTCCGCACAATTCCACCGAAGCAATCGTTAAAACGACACTTGAGGAGGCGGTGGCAGATACAAGTTCGTTGTCCAGAAAAACAACACGGTCGCTCAAGGGCAATGTTGACGTTGAGCCCATGGGCTCCATGAATGATTCCTCCATGATCTTGAGAGAGATCGGATTTGATGTTCATGAAGGTCATTGTCCGAACATGATGATCTGATGCGGAGTGCAGTCCTCGGTCGAGCCAAGATGACCAGTCGAGACGGTGACGAAGATGCCGACGTCGCAGTTAATCTACAGACGAGCCATTGATCCATCATTGATCTCACAGCGGAACTCTCAATGAAAGCACCATTGTCGGTGTCAAAACTGACAGATCTCGGGTAAGGGGTTCCAAGCTGTGTGTCATGGATCGATGGGTAACAGGAGACAGGGGACACGATGTTTACCCAAGTTCGGGCCCTCTTAATGGAGGTAATACCCTACTTCCTGCTTGATTGATCTTGATGAATATAGAGATTACAAGAGTTGATGTACCTCGAGATCATATGTTGTGGTCTAAAACCTAAGGGTATGATGAATAATATCATAATGATCTAGCATATCCCTATCGACTAGCCCGGCTTTGGTTATAATGTGCCAGAGGCCTAGGATAACAAGAGTCCTAGTCGAATACGTCGGTGGAGAGGAGTCCTTGTCTTGATAACCAAGTCTTGTGGAATCTTCCTCGTGTATACATCGGCTGTCCGAACTGGCCCATGAGGACATCGACGAGGCGATGTTGTGTTGGAATAAAGTCTCTCCGGTCTCTCCCTACCCCGATGACGTTTTATCTAACACCGATGAAGGGGCCATGAGTGTTTGTGTACTCAAATATGTTGGTTCTATTTATATATTGGTAGTTCGTGTGTCCTTCAAGGAGAGCTTGACTAGTTATTGGTGTGCCGACTTCGGCATCTTATTCCATATTGTTCTGTAGCTTGGTCCGGTTTCTCCAACCCTTTGAACTGGTGGTGATGGAATGCAAACATGTTATACGTGGGGTGATGCTCGAGCTGATGCTGTGTCGGGACCCCGATCCTAAGGCACATGGATCTATTTATAACAAACCATATAAGTACCCCAAGACTCACACATGGTTCGCATGGCTGCCGCCTTACCTTGGCCAGACCGTTTGCGCCTTTTGTCGCTAGCTTATATGAATAGGACTCTAGCAACAATATGACAAAGAACCCGGATCGACATGATTAGTTATAGACCAAGGTGACACAATCGTACAGGGACAGACATAGGTAACCCAAAAATGCACGTGTCGGCCAACATCGAGTGTAACCAAGTCGTAGCAAAGCTGCAAGGACTTTAGTAAACACCGCGTGACATTTCCCCGGAGGGACAGACATAGAGCAAAAAAGAATACATGTCGGTCAATCAATGTGTCTGCAGCAGTAGCGAACTACCATGGCTCAGTGGAAGCACAAAGAAGCATTTTTCTGTAAGAAAGGCTACCAAATGCTCACAACTAGGTGTCGAACCCCATACATAGCAATACATATTACACGTACGCATAAAATGCAAGTATGTGTTGTACAACATAACATCACAACATAATGAAGGAAATATGCCCTAGAGGCAATAGTAAAGTTGTTATTCATATTTCCTTATATCATGATAAATGTTTATTATTCATGCTAGAATTTTATTAACCGGAAACTTAGTACATGTGTGAATACATAGATAAAATAGAGTGTCCCTAGTATGCCTCTACTTGACTAGCTCGTTAATCAAAGATGGTTATGTTTCCTGACCATAGACATGTGTTGTCATTTGATGAACGGGATCACATCATTAGAGAATGATGTGATGGACAAGACCCATCCTAGCTTAGCATTATGATTGTTTAGTTTTGTTGCTATTGCTTTCTTCATGACTTATACATATTCCTCTGACTATGAGATTATGCAACTCCCGAGTACCGGAGGAACACCTTGTGTGCTACCAAACGTCACAAAGTAACTAGGTGATTATAAAGATGCTCTATAGGTGTCTCCGATGGTGTTTGTTGAGTTGGCATAGATCGAGATTAGGATTTGTCACTCCATGTATCGGAGAGGTATCTTTGGGCCCTCTCGGTAATGCACATCACTATAAGCCTTGCAAGAAATGTGACTAATGAGTTAGTTACGGGATGATGCATTATGGAACGAGTAAAGAGACTTGCCGGTAAAGAGATTGAACTAGGTATGATGATACCGACGATCGAATCTCGGGCAAGTAACATACCGATGACAAAGGGAATGACGTATGTTGTTATGTGGTTTGACCGACAAAGATCTTCGTAGAATATGTGGGAGCCAATATGAGCATCCAGGTTCCGCTATTGGTTATTGACCGGAGATGTGTCTCGGTCATGTCTACATAGTTCTCGAACCCGTAGGGTCCGCACACTTAACGTTCGATGACGATTTGTATTATGAGTTATGTGTTTTGGTGACTGAAGTTTTTTCACAGTCCCAGATGAGATCATGGACATGACAAGGAGTCTCGAAATGGTCAAGAGGTAAAGATTGATATATTGGAAGGTAGTATTCGGACATCAGAATGGTTCTGAGTGATTCGGGTATTTTTCCGGAGTACCCAGGGGTTACCGGAACCCCCCGGGGAAGTATTGGGCCAACATGGGCCTAAGGGAGAGAGAGGGAAGCCCGCGAGGGGTGTCCGCACTCCCCCTCCTTGGGAGTCCAAATAGTACAAGGAGGAGGGGCGGCGCCCCCTTCCCTTTCCCTCTCCCTCTCCCTCCTATTCCCGCCGGTGGAAGAAAGGAAAAGGGGGGGGTGCGAATCCTACTTGGACTAGGAGTCCAAGTAGGACTCCCCCATGGCGCACCCCTCTTGGCCGCCGGCCTCTCCCCCACCTTTATATACGTGGCCAGGGGGTGAAGGAAATATGCCCTAGAGGCAATAATAAAGTTATTATTTATTTCCTTATATCATGATAAATGTTTATTATTCATGCTAGAATTGTATTAACCGGAAACATGATACATGTGTGAATACATAGACAAACAGAGTGTCACTAGTATGCCTCCACTTGACTAGCTCGTTAATCAAAGATGGTTATGTTTCCTAACCATGGACAAAGAGTTGTTATTTAATTAACGGGATCACATCATTAGGAGAATGATGTGATTGACTTGACCCATTCCGTTAGCTTAGCACTCGATCGTTTAGTATGTTGCTACTGCTTTCTTCATGACTTATACATGTTCCTATGACTATGAGATTATGCAACTCCCGTTTACCGGGGGAACACTTCGTGTGCTACCAAATGTCACAACGTAACTGGGTGATTATAAAGGTGCTCTACAAGTGCTTCCAAAGGTACTTGTTGGGTTGGCGTATTTCGAGATTAGGATTTGTCACTCCGATTGTCGGAGAGGTATCTCTGGGCCCTCTCGGTAATGCACATCACTTAAGCCTTGCAAGCATTGTAACTAATGAGTTAGTTGCGGGATGATGTATTACGGAACGAGTAAAGAGACTTGCCGGTAACGAGATTAAACTAGGTATTGAGATACAGACGATCGAATCTCGGGCAAGTAACATACCGATGACAAAGGGAATAACGTATGTTGTTATGCGTTCTGACCAATAAAGATCTTCGTAGAATATGTGGAAGCCAATATGAGCATCCAGGTTCCGCTATTGGTTATTGACCGGAGACGTGTCTCGGTCATGTCTACATAATTCTCGAACCCGTAGGGTCCGCACGCTTAAAGTTCGATGACAGTTATATTATGAGTTTATGTGTTTTGATGTACTGAAGGTAGTTCGGAGTCCCGGATGAGATCGGGGACATGACGAGGAGTCTCGAAATGGCCGAGACGTAAAGATCGATATATTGGACGACTATATTCGGACTTCGGAAAGGTTCCGAGTGATTCGGATATTTATCGGAGTACCGGAGAGTTACGGGAATTCGCCGGGGAGAAGTATTGGGCCTTATTGGGCCATACGAGAATAGAGGAGAGAGGCCAAAAGGAAGGAGGCGCGCACCCCCCCTCTAGTCCGAATTGGACAAGGGGTGCAGCCCCCTTTTCCTTCTCCCTCTCCCCCTCTTTCCTTCTCTCCTACTCCAACAAGGAAAGGAGGAGTCCTACTCCCAGTGGGAGTAGGACTCCCCCCTTGGCGCGCCCTCCTCCTTGGCCGGCCGCCTCCCCCTTGCTCCTTTATATACGGGGGCAGGGGGGCACCCCATAGACACAACAATTGATCGTTTGATCTTTTAGCCGTATGCGGTGCCTCCCTCCACCATAGTCCACCTCGATAATACTGTAGCGGTGCTTAGGCGAAGCCCTGCGTCGGTAGAACACCATCATCGTCACCACGCCGTCGTGCTGACGAAACTCTCCCTCTACACTCGGCTGAATCGGAGTTCGAGGGACGTCATCGGGCTGAACGTGTGCTGAACTCGGAGGTGCCGTGCGTTCGGTACTTGATCTGTGAGATTGTGAAGACGTACGACTACATCAACCGCGTTGTGCTAACGCTTCGGCTTTCGGTCTACGAGGGTACGCGGACGACACTCTCCCCTCTCGTTGCTATGCATCACCATGATCTTGCGTGTGCGTAGATTGTTTTTTGAAATTACTACGTTCCCCAAAAGTGGCATCCGAGCCTGGTTTTATGCGTAAATGTCATATGCACGAGTAGAACACAAGTGAGTTGTGGGCGATATAAGTCATACTGCTTACCATCATGTCATACTTTGGTTCGGCGGTATTGTTGGATGAAGCGGCCCGGACCGACATTACGCGTACGCTTACGCGAGACTGGTTCTACCGACGTGCTTTGCACATAGGTGGCTGGCGGGTGTCAGTTTCTCCAACTTTAGTTGAACCGAGTGTGGCTACGCCCGGTCCTTGCAAAGGTTAAAACAACACCAACTTGACAAACTATCGTTGTGGTTTTGATGCGTAGGTAAGAACGGTTCTTGCTAAGCCTAGTAGCAGCCACATAAAACTTGCAACAACAAAGTAGAGGACGTCTAACTTGTTTTTGCAGGGCATGTTGTGATGTGATATGGTCAAGGCATGATGCTATATTTTATTGTATGAGATGATCATGTTTTGTAACCGAGTTATCGGCAACTGGCAGGAGCCATATGGTTGTCGCTTTATTGTATGCAATGCAATCGCCATGTAATTGTTTTACTGTATCACTAAGCGGTAGCGATAGTCGTAGAAGCAATAGTTGGCGTGAAGACAACGATGCTATGATGGAGATCAAGGTGTCGCGCCGGTGACGATGGGGATCATGACGGTGCTTCGGAGATGGAGATCACAAGCACAAGATGATGATGGCCATATCATATCACTTATATTGATTGCATGTGATGTTTATCTTTTATGCATCTTATCTTGCTTTGATTGACGGTAGCATTATAAGATGATCCCTAACTAAATTATCAAAGTATAAGTGTTCTCCCTGAGTATGCACCGTTGCGAAAGTTCTTCGTGTTGAGACACCACGTGATGATCGGGTGTGATAGGCTCTACGTTCAAATACAACGGGTGCAAAACAGTTGCACACGCGGAATACTCAGGTTAAGCTTGACGAGCCTAGCATATAACAGATATGGCCTCGGAACACGGAGACCGAAAGGTCGAGCATGAATCATATAGTAGATATGATCAACATAGTGATGTTCATCGTTGAAACTACTCCATCTCACGTGATGATCGGACATGGTTTAGTTGATATGGATCACGTGATCACTTAGAGGATTAGAGGGATGTCTATCTAAGTGGGATTTCTTAAGTAATATGATTAATTGAACTTAAATTTATCATGAACTTAGTCCTGATAGTATTTTGCAAATTATGTTGTAGATCAATAGCTCGCGTTGTTGCTTCCCTGTGTTTATTTTTGATATGTTCCTAGAGAAAAATTATGTTGAAAGATGTTAGTAGCAAAGATGCGGATTGGATCCATGATCTGAGGATTATCCTCATTGCTGCACAGAAGAATTATGTCCTTGATGCACCGCTAGGTGACAGACCTATTGCAGGAGCAGATGCAGACGTTATGAACGTTTGGCTAGCTCAATATGATGACTACTTGATAGTTTAGTGCACCATGCTTAATGGCTTAGAATTGGGACTTCAAAGATGTTTTGAACGTCATGGACCATATGAGATGTTCCAGGAGTTGAAGTTAATATTTCAAGCAAATACCTGAGTTGAGAGATATGAAGTCTCCAACAAGTTCTATAGCTAAAAGATGGAGGAGAATAGCTCAAGCAGTGAGCATCGTGCTCAGATTGTTCTTGGGTACTACAATCGCTTGAATCAAGTGGGAGTTGATCTTCCGATATAAATAGTTGATTTGACAGAATTCTCTAGTCACCATCACCCAAGTTAGTAGAACTTCGTGATGAACTATAGTATGCAAGGGATGACGAAAGTA